>NC_047103.1:85363765-85568078 GCF_902500255.1 Thalassophryne amazonica | reverse complement strand
ATGACAACGTTGTATTGTTATTTCTGGAGCGGACAACACAACTTCATATCCAGTGCGTCTAGCTTGTGTTAAGACAAAACGTTGACTGGTTAGCAGGGCATGTAACTGATGCGACGTGTACAACGTTACTGCATGTCCCATGATTATGGATGATGCTTTTTGAAATGCAAAGGCAGCTGCTGCTAGACCCTGATAGCATGGTGGCAATCCTGTTTCAATGTTGTCAAGCTTTGTACTATAATAGGCCAATGGTTGTTTTCCTTCATTTGTTTCCTGCATTAGTACAGCACAAGCATAACCAGCTTTTTCAGTAACATACAAATGGAAAGGCTTCCCATAATCTGGGTTACCTAACGCGGGAGCAGATTGCATGTCTGTTTTTAGGGCCTCAAAAGCTCCCGTTGCCTGATCTGTCCAGACGAGGAGAGCTGCATTGCTTGTTTGCCCCACTGCTCTAATCATAGCACGCAACGGTGCAGTTTTTATAGCATAATCACAAATCCACGGCCGACTGTACCCTGCCATCCCAAGGAATGAAAGCATCTGTCCCACTGTTTGGGGTTTGGGAGCCTTGACTATAGCCTCCACTTGGCTTGGGGCTATACATCGCGTGGTCCCACACAACTGTCTTCCCAAGTATTCTACTTGTTGTTTGCAGAACTGCAATTTGTCCTTACTTACTTTATGACCTCCATCTGCCAATGCATGCAATACAATTAATGAATCTTTTTCACACTGTTCTTGAGTCTCTGATGCAATAAGGAGATCATCCATATATTGCACCAATGTACTGGGTATATCAAGGTGTTGTAAATCTTCAGCCAGGACTTTGTTAAAGATGGCTGGGGACAGGTTCAGTCCCTGAGGTAGCCGTGTATACGTTAGCTGTTGTCCCAGAAATGTGAATGCAAACAAATGTTGTGAGTCTGGGTGCACAGGCACACTGAAATAGGCTGAACACAGATCTATTACAGTGTACCATTTTGCTCCAGCAGGGATGCTTGATAGTATGGTATGCGGATCAGGTACTATAGGTGCATCCATTTCTATTATTGCATTGATAGGACGCAAATCATGTACCAGCCGATACTCTTTGGTATTGTTTTTAGGGATAGGATAGATAGGAGTATTGCATGGGCTTGCAGTTTTTATTAGAACTCCAGCTGCCATTAGTCCCTTAATTACTGGTTTTATGCCTTCAATAGCCTGAGGTTTTAATGGATACTGCCTTTGGTGAGGCAGTTTTGCTCCCGGTTTTACTTTTATTTTTACTGGTAAGGCTGTTTTTACTAGTCCTACATCCGTTTTGCTTTTGGACCACACCACTGGTGGTATTTGCTCTAACAATTTCTCTTGTTGGGCCGATAACACCATCTGTCCCTCTGGTCTAGGATTGAGCTCCACTTTTTGAGCTATAGCCTCATCATTTACTTTTAAATTAATTCGTATAAACTGCTGGTCTTTTGACAGATGTACTTGTGGACTTTCCATGTTTTGCCATTCTTCAACTTCTGAGGCTGTCTTTACCATTGGACCTAGGTCATGGGATTCGTACTTTTCTGAGACTAAAAGGGTCACATGAGGTGTGGCATTCGGCACTTGATACCATTGTTGTTCAGCTGAAGTTAGCTTGACAGAAGCTGCGGCCCCTTGGGGGCCTAAATAAATTTCTGTGGTGGTTATGTGAAACAGCCGTTGATTCATCAATGCATCCCAGCAGCATGCATAGTCAGTTTGTTCTTGTTTGGCGTCGAACATCAGGGTGACATGTAAAGGTAAACTAGGTGTACATACTGCTTCATAGTGTTGTTCTGCCCAGGGCTTACATTTTTCCCATTCCAGTTGGAGATTTGAATTTTCTGGTTGTAACTTCAGCCAGTATACCATGGGTTGCACAGGTCGGCCCTTGTTTTCCATGTCCATAAGCACCATAATGTTGGCGAGTGCTTCGTCAGGAAAGTGTATTTGCAGTCCTTGATGGGTACACACTATCTGGGTTTGTAGCTTACATAAAATGTCTCTTCCCAGCAAATTCACAGGTGTATTTTGTGAGTATAACAGGGGTGCTTCAATTGTTTTTCCTGCAATCGTTACAGGAAGTGGGCGTGTAAACGGTATTATTTGAGTCTTCCCAGAGAAGCCGATGGTCTTAATTACAGACCCAGAGAGGGGGAGATGAGCGCCCATTTTCCCTATGCAAGAGTATGTTGCCCCTGTATCCACCATGAAAGGGAAATCTCTGTTTTGTATATTAACAGTGACGGTTGGCTCTTCCTTAGGTATCATCGAAATAGCCAATGCCACCGTTTCCCCCTCTGTCTTCTCTAGGCCTCCCTATTGCCAATAGGCAGAGGGTCCAACCCAAGGTCGGGCCGGACAATTTCTCATTCGATGTCCAGGTTGTCCACAGCTCCAACACTCATTAGAGGGTTGATCCCCTATTGGGGGTGTTGGTCCCATAGGCGGTCCCGCTTGACTGTTCCTGGGAGCTGAGTTCTGGAATCTGCTTCCAAATGAAGGTTGGCGAGATCCTCTTCGCCACCCTCCTCTTTGACCTTGAAAGTTCCGTGACTCTCCTCTCCACCCATGACTGTAGGTGGGTCCATTTCCGGGTGTGCCAGTGCTATGGTAGTGATAGTGATGCTCCACTGGTGCTGAGACTTCTCCTGCAGCAGTGCTCCCTGCTGCTCCTTGGGGGCTCTGTGTGGCTGTTACCACAGGTGCCTGTATGGTGGCAGCAGTGTTTGCCGTAGGGCCTGTGCTTGCCGACTCAGAAGGAACAGGGGTCATCATTGGTGCCTGGGTCTTTGTTTTTTCTTTCTTGACTTTGGTTAGCTCTCCCAACTGCATCTGCACCAATTTTTTCGTCAGGGATTTTGCTGCATCTTCTTCTTTTTGTTTTTCTTTCTTGTAGATTTCAAGATGGTGACAAATATGCTCAGAGTATAAAGCCCAATTCATTTTTGATAGTCCCACGACTCCATCTAGGGCTTTCTGAACCTCATCTGGTAGAGCCTTTTTTACAGTTATTTTAAACAGGATTTCAGTTGCTGGAGAATGGTTCCATGCATTTCCTGTTTCCTCCGCCCATCTTTTCTGGAATCGGTGCAGGAACTTCTTTGGGCACTCTTCAGGTGTCCACTCCTCATCATCCAATTTAGAGGGATCCAAGACCTCAGGGTACTTTCTTCTCAGTCCTTCCCACATGGAGTTTCTATAGCGATTAAAGGGGACTTCATCATGTTGATTAGTGCCCATCATTTGTGTTAGTCCAACCTTTCCTGCTAATTCTTCAGTGTCATGTTTTCCCATGACATGCATTAGCAAGGCTTTTATGTCACCTAAAGACAAGGTTACCCCTGCAGTGCCTTCTTCTAAGGCAGTTATCCATCTCCCAGCTCCTTGGGTGATGTCTGGCAGTCTGTTGGCCAGCCCCACCATGTCTGTCCAGCTCCATGGGGTATACACATGATGACCATTTCTAACCACCAATGGGCATATGAGGTCTTCGTCCTCCTCTTCTTCTGTGCGGGCTCCATACTGTCTTCCAGATCGAGTGCGACTGACTGGTTCCAGGCAGTCCATCCAGTTGGTTATATTCTGTTCTAAAGCCGCTATGTCTTTGGCTACACATCGTTGCCTTTGCCTGAGTCGGGCCTCTTTTGCACTCTCAATGCTGATCTCACCAGAAATTTTTCGGGTGGGTGGCTGTATAATGTGATTCCCTTGATTGGGCGTCGATTGTTGTAATATTCTTCTTTCCTCGGCGTCCCTATGTCTTTGTATTCTTTCCTTCGCTAGCCGAAGTTGCTCAGCTAGTTCTTCATTATCTCTTCTGGCCAGATCCAGTGTGTCACAGAAGCTCTTGTGCCACTCTTCGGAGCCTCTATAGCCTGTGAAGGTCCAGTCAACTGACTTATGGTGGGAGGGGACGGTTTTCAGTGGACCTCGATGTGCAGGCGGAGCCTTCAGGTCTCTCTCTTTATCCTCGTCTGCCTCCGTGTCACTGTTATTTGTGGCCCCCCCTGCTGGTCGTGGTGAGCGACCACTTACTTTCGGACTTGGAGACCTTGTATGATCCATTTGACAGACTGAGGACCTGTCTCCTTGTGGCTCTCGAGCTTTTAGTGTCAGTGTGAATTTGCCCTCCACATCCATGCCTTGGTCCTCTTCACGAGTTCCTAATACAAATTGTCCTGCTGTCTTTCCCATATCATGTCGTTTATATGGGGGTGGCTCTGCTTCCCAGCTCGGTGCACTGGCTTTAGTCTCTTTGGATCTTTCCTCTGTCATTTTTTCTCTTTTCTGCTGTAGCCTCTGTGCTTCCTGCTTGAACAAGGCCAAAACTTCTTTTTCTTCAGTGCGTTTTTTGTTGTTTTTTACGTTCTTCTGCTGATCTTTAATTTCTTTTTTCTGTATTTCTACCGCAACTGCTTCACACATCACTGGATCAAATGATCCCTCCAAAGGCCATTGCCTGCCCCCATGTGACCTTTTGTGCCACTTTCTCATACATTGGTTGGCCTTAGTGCGTTTTCCTGGATATTTTCTTAGTACTAAGTCTAGCGGGGTACTTTCCCGACCTTGACCTTGAGAGTTACCCATGTAACCCTGACAAACGCTATGTGAGGTGTTTCTATGGTGTTCTGGTAGTCCCTCAGGGGCTGTCCTGATCCAGACCAATAACTTGCTGGCTGTAACACCTGTTTTGTATTTTAAACCCTTAAAAGGATTAAATTTCCAACTGCTATGCCCGTCTTCTTTTTCTTTAACTAAATATGAAAATTGACCTGTTTCCCACCGAACCTTCCTTGGGACCACAGTCAGAGTCAACCTAGGAAACAGTTCTTCACCTGGATCGGTTGGTAGTGTTACTAAATGATTTAATGGTATGCTAAGTTCTTTATTAGGGTCAGCACAAAGCAGCTCCAGCCACGGGGTTAAACCCTGATGCCACAGACGTCTTATCAGCAGCTCCCAATTAATTAGAGGGAATTGTTCTTTCTTTTGCTTCAGATTGATTACCTTAGTAATCTGCCATAATTTCTGATTGATCTCTTGTTCGTCCTGCCAATGTTCTGCTCCTACCCTGTCAAAATAGGTCCTTTCCAGCCAAATATGTGTCCTGATTCCCTGGGTTTCGATGTCTCCGTCAGTCAAGTAATGTTCTGGGAGTATTATTTCATCATCACTTAAGTCTCCCATCAATGACTGTCCCAAGCATTGATCAGTCTGTCAGCTTTTTCACTATAATCTAAGCTTTAACTCTTTTGATTTATAACCAACTTTATTTATTTAATCCTCTTACAACCCTAACACCTCCTAATGTCTTTGCTCCCGACTTTCTATTTTCCTTCTAATTTTTTTTTTAACTTTCTGCTTCTCGTCTTTTTCTGCTATGTTTGTTTATTAGTTTTCTCTCTTTGAAATAATATCTACCTTCTCTGTATTTACATAGCACTCTTCTCCTTTTTCTTCACTGTCTCTGTTTCACACTTTCCTCTCTGCCTGTCATGCACCTCCCAAGTCCTCCTGTTGGGTCTAAATACCTCCCCCTCGTACTCTTTCACATTAATCTTGTATGTCAGCCAGCCTGCAAGTTCTCACAGCTTTACACAGATTACTCTCCACTCTCCCACACACCAATCTTCAAAAGCTTTATACACAAAAATTATTAAAAACAACTTTCTATATATCTCTATCTAGACTTCTGCCACTTTTCACTCCGCGGCTTTAAACAACCTTTTTATTCACTTAACACCAATGTGTTCTGTTTAAGCATGTATCTCTTCTTCACGTTAGACAGCTTCTCCGGCGCTGTCAGCAACTTCATATATTATTATTATTTTTTTTTTTTTTTTTTTTACAAGCCCTCTTTGAGCATACAATATTTCATTTACTTCTACGCCTTACCGCGCCTCGCGTGCGTATCCTGTGCTTAATATATTATTTTCACAAGCTCCTTTCTGAGCATACAATATTTCATTTATTTCTACGCCTTACCGCGCCTCGTGTGCGTATCCTGTGCCTTTCTGCACTTTCTTCTACCTTTTTTCTTCACTTACTGAGCTCCTCATGAGCTTAATGTGCCTTTGCACTGAAAATATTCTCTTTTTCTTTTCTTATAAAAAAAAACTCATATTACTGTGTACTTAATTACTTATTCTTCTCCCACGCCCCACAAGCGTGTATCTGGTGCCTTACTGCACTATTTTCTGCTTCATTAATTCTCATGTATTCTGCACTAACTCTTCATTTATTTATTTATTTTTTTTTATAGTTTTTCTCTTTTCTTAAAAAATGACGTCCTTTATTGAGCTCTTTTACTTACTGTCAGCTGTGCCACTTTGCACTTTTAAATCTCTTTATCACGTACGGTATTTCTACTGCGCCCCCTCAGGCGCTTATCTTGTGCTTCCTCTGCACGTATTCTCTGTTAAACTCTTTTTCTCACTTATTTCACTTCAGTCTCTGTTAAACTCTTTAAATAACCTTGTATTACCTTGTATCTATTTGTCAGTATACTCCCCTAAATTAACCCCTACAGCGCATGCTATCAGCCGGCACGTTAGTAACAAATTTCAACACCAATTATTCTCCAAGCATCCAGGTTAGTTCTTCATGCACTCTTTCCGCACCAGAGTTCATGAACATTCCTGACCTTTCACTCACACAGACATTCTTTTTCCCGGGAACACACACACCTTCTGAGCATTTTATCTACAAGGCCTGATAATTTTCAATCTTATCTTTTTAGTCTCTTATCAATTTTCTTAGTCCAGGTTCTTTTGGGTAAGAGGCAATTAAAAAATATCACCTGTCAACTTGGGCGGAAATCCCGACTCACTCCTCCAGATCGTGCAGAAATTATAAAAGGTTTCTGCTTACCTTTTAGTCGTGATCACTGTTATTTACGGTCTGGAGGGATGAGCTGGACTGCCCCAGGCTGCCGGAATGCCCCTGGACCCTCCTGAAGCTGGCTCGCCAAGTTCTGTCGCGGCTCGTCTTTAGTCTTCTCAGGATGTCGTCTTTTAGATAACACAAACTAATTGCAAGTGATATGCTAGAAAATGACACAACACTTTAGAATAATTCAGCCTTAAGCAAGATAAAATGCACAGAGTTTTTAAGTTTATTTAAGCCTTCGACACAAAGCTTAGACAAACTGAGTCCTCTAGAGAGACTGAATATGACAACCGCGCTCGTCTATTTATTGGAGACCCGCGGGCATCGCTCCTCCTTCGACTTTTTTATTTATTTCATTCCCAAGACATGGTTTTCTATTGGAAGCGTCCTCTAGTGAACCCTAAGCAGGTGTTAGGCCATTATTTCAATGTGACAAACGCTCCCATTAAAACATGAAGGATTTACAACTGATTTTTTTAAAAGACCTTCAGCCACAGGTGCAGCTGGCCTGAGGCCCCCTCCGCACGTGGCCTCAGCCACACGTGCAGCTGGCCTGAGGCCCCTGCACGCGGCCTGCGGGAAAGCACCTAAAAGGCCTTGGAAAGCCCCTGACAGACTAAATGACTAATAGAGCCCTTTTTTTTGGGTTGAACACCTGCTAGTTCAACCAGAGGACATACAGTTCGGATCAGGACACTTGATAGTTCATCACAGTTCAAATATGGACCTAAAAATTCTTCTACAGATCACTGTAAATTCATCAGCATATTGAGTGAGAGGTGGAGGTGGCATTCCCACCGTTATTGTTACTGGGTGTACACACACCCACACTTGACTGTCTTTGTTCTTCGCCAGCAGTACCAGATCCGACAGTCGGGGACGGTGATCACCTGGGAATTCGGGACTTGGCGGCTCCAGTATTCACCAGGTTCGGTGGCGGCGGAAATCGTGTGGTTCCGGCTCTTCTCAGGACAGACTCTTCTATCCTCGAGCCTGCCCACACGTCACCTTTGTGGATTGACTGTAATCATATTCTGAGATTGTCTGTGTATTTGTTGTGCACATTCACAACATTAAATTGTTATATTTTGGCTCATCTATTGACCGTTCATTTGCGCCCCCTGTTGTGGGTCCGTGTCACTACACTTTCACAACAGGATATCTCGGCCATCGTCATGGATCCCGAGGGGCGTCATCCATCTGTTGGACAGCCAATGGAAGAGCAGGGGGCACAGGCATCTGCAGGAGGCGTGCTCGGTGAGTTGCAGCAATTCCTCACCGCCTTTACCGCTTGGCTGGATTTGATGTCCGAGCAAAACATCATCCTTAATCGCAGGATGGAGGCTCTCACCGCACAGGTGGAAGCGCGCGATCAGAGCGCTGCTGCGGCTCCTCCTCCTGCCGACCCGGTGCCGGGTATTAACATTCCACTGGTCGTTCAACAAACCCCCCCACCATCCCCTGAAGCATACATAAGTCCCCCTGAGCCATACGGGGGTTGTGTGGAGACGTGCGCGGACTTTCTGATGCAGTGTTCGCTCGTCTTTGCACAACGACCCGTGATGTACACGTCTGACGCCAGCAAGGTGGCTTATGTTATTGCTTTGCTTCGGGGTAAGGCACGCGCCTGGGCTACGGCGCTCTGGGAACAAAACTCACGGTTGTTATCAGCATACACTGGGTTTGTGGGGGAGTTCAGAACAGTGTTTGATCACCCTAACAGAGGAGAGGCCGCTTCAACAATGCTGCTGTCAATGCGACAGGGGCGTCGGTGCGCAGCCGAATATGCAGTCGACTTCCGCATCGCGGCTGCGAGGTCCGGCTGGAATAACATTGTGCTCCGCGCCGCCTTCATAAACGGACTGTCATTGGTCCTGAAGGAGCATCTGGTAGCTAAGGAGGAACCGCGGGATTTAGATGGGCTTATCAATCTCGTTATACGGTTAGACAATCGGTTGGAGGAACGCCGTCGGGAGCGAGGCGAAGGACGTGGCCGGATACGCGCCGTCCCTCTCCCTTCCGGGTTCGAAAAGGGGCCGCCCTCCCCACGCTCCACAGCCGCAGCGCTCTGTGGGGCAACAGCTCCCCCTGTTGACGTTGTTATGGAAACGCACAGGGCCAAAATGAGGAGGCTGGTCCGCGGGGAGTGTTTTCTCTGCAGCTCAAAGGAGCACATACAGAAAAACTGCCCCAAACGGCCACAACAACAACCGCCCTCAGAGACTGGGCTAAGGGGGGGTCAAAACATTCACGTGGGACACACACAGATTGCCACACGACTCCCAGTTACAATCCTGAGCGGGGATTTAACCCTTCAAGCCCCAGCACTGGTGGACACGGGGTCAGAAGGGAATTTGCTAGACAGCAGATGGGCAAGGGAGGTAGGGCTCCCTCTGGTGGCGCTTCCTTCGCCATTGCAGGTGCGGGCACTAGATGGCACCCTCCTCCCTTTAATCACACACAAGACACAACCAGTAACTCTGGTGGTGTCTGGAAACCATCGGGAGGAGATTGAGTTTTTTGTAACTCCTTCTACCTCCCGCGTGATTTTGGGCTTCCCATGGATGTTGAAGCACAATCCCCGGATTGATTGGCCGTCTGGGGTGGTGGTTCAGTGGAGCGAAACCTGCCATCGGGTGTGTTTAGGATCCTCGGTTCCTCCCGGTTTACAGGCTAAGGAGGAGGTCAAAGTCCCTCCCAATCTGACGGCAGTGCCGGTTGAGTACCACGATCTTGCTGACGTCTTCAGCAAGGATCTGGCACTCACCCTTCCCCCGCACCGTCCGTACGATTGTGCCATTGATTTGGTTCCAGGCGTTGAGTTCCCGTCCAGCAGGCTGTACAACCTCTCACGACCTGAGCGCGAATCAATGGAGACCTACATCCGGGACTCATTAGCTGCCGGGCTGATCCGGAACTCCACCTCCCTGATGGGGGCAGGTTTCTTTTTTGTGGGCAAGAAAGATGGCGGACTCCGTCCATGCATTGATTACAGGGGGCTGAATGAGATTACGGTTCGCAACCGATACCCGTTGCCATTGTTGGATTCCGTGTTCACCCCCCTGCATGGAGCCAAAATCTTTACTAAGCTGGATCTTAGAAATGCGTATCACCTGGTTCGGATCCGGAAGGGAGACGAATGGAAGACGGCATTTAACACCCCGTTAGGTCACTTTGAGTACCTGGTCATGCCGTTCGGCCTCACCAATGCCCCTGCGACGTTCCAAGCCTTGGTTAACGACGTCTTGCGGGACTTCCTGCACCGATTCGTCTTCATATATCTGGACGATATCCTCATCTTTTCTCCGGATCCTGAGACCCATGTCCAGCATGTACGTCAGGTCCTGCAGCGGTTGTTAGAGAACCGACTGTTTGTGAAGGGCGAGAAGTGCGAGTTTCACCGCACGTCTTTGTCCTTCCTGGGGTTTATCATCTCCTCTAACTCCGTCGCCCCTGATCCGGCCAAGGTTGCGGCGGTGAGAGATTGGCCCCAACCAACAAGCCGTAGGAAGCTGCAACAGTTCCTCGGCTTCGCTAATTTCTATAGGAGGTTCATTAAGGGCTACAGTCAGGTAGTTAGCCCACTGACAGCCCTGACCTCTCCAAAAGTCCCCTTCACCTGGTTGGATCGGTGCGAAGCCGCGTTCAAGGAGTTGAAACGACGGTTCTCTACTGCGCCAGTTTTGGTGCAGCCCGACCCTAGCCGCCAGTTTGTGGTTGAAGTGGACGCCTCTGACTCAGGAATAGGAGCCGTGCTATCCCAGAGCGGAGAGACTGATAAGGTTCTTCACCCGTGTGCCTACTTTTCACGCAGGATGACCTGAAAGAAACTATGACATCGGCAATCGAGAACTCCTTGCGGTGAAAGAGGCTCTTGAGGAGTGGAGACACCTGTTGGAGGGAGCGTCTGTGCTGTTCACGGTTTTCACTGACCATCGGAACCTGGAGTATATCAGGACCGCCAAGCGGCTGAACCCCAGGCAAGCCCGCTGGTCACTGTTCTTCGGGCATTTTGACTTCCGGATCACCTATCGCCCCGGGACCAAGAACCAGAGGTCGGATACCTTGTCCCGGGTACATGAAGAGGAGGTCAAAACTGCACTGTCGGATCCACCGGAGCCCATCCTGCCTGAGTCCACTATCGTGGCCACCCTCACCTGGGACGTGGAGAAGATCGTCCGGGAGGCCCTGGCACGAAGCACGGACCCGGGAACTGGACCAAAAGACAAGCTATACATCCCACCAGAGGCCAGGGCTGCAGTCTTTGACTTCTGTCACGGTTCCAAGCTCTCCTGTCATCCAGGGGTGCGAAGGACCATGGCAGTTGTCCGGCAGCGCTTCTGGTGGGCGTCTGTGGATCCACCCGGTGTTCCACGTCTCCAAACTCAAACCATACCACACCTCACCCCTCTGTGCTCCCGGTCCGGCGCCGCCTCCTGCCCGGATCATTGACGGGGAGCCGGCTTGGACAGTGCGCCGGCTCCTGGACGTCCGTCGAATGGGCCGGGGGTTCCAATATCTGGTGGACTGGGAGGGGTATGGACCCGAAGAATGCTCCTGGGTGAAGAGGAGCTTCATCCTGGATCCGGCCCTCCTGGCCGATTTCTACCGCCGACACCCCGATAAACCTGGTCGGGCGCCAGGAGGCGCCCGTTGAGGGGGGGGGTCCTGTTGTGTGGGCCGCCAGAAGAGGAGGTACTGCTGGCCCACCACCAGAGAGCGCCCTGCCTGAAGTGCGGGCTTCAGGCACGAGAGGGCGCTGCCGCCACGGACACAGCCGGGAGTGACAGCTGTTACTCATTATGTCCTGACAGCTGTCACTCATTCTTCATCATCCCACTCCATAAAACCCAGACGTCATCTCCACCTCATCGCCGAGATATCGTACTTCAATGGAGGTAATATTCTCAGCCATTTGTGTTTACTTATAAGCTGTATATTGTGAGTGTTTGCAGGAGTACCGGTCCCTCTTCCTGTGGAGGCTGAGTGAGTGCAGGACGGCACTCTTTTCCTCTGAGGGATCACTGTAAATTCATCAGCATATTGAGTGAGAGGTGGAGGTGGCATTCCCACCGTTATTGTTACTGGGTGTACACACACCCACACTTGACTGTCTTTGTTCTTCGCCAGCAGTACCAGATCCGACAGTCGGGGACGGTGATCACCTGGGAATTCGGGACTTGGTGGCTCCAGTATTCACCAGGTTCGGTGGCGGCGGAAATCGTGTGGTTCCGGCTCTTCTCAGGACAGACGTCTTCTATCCTCGAGCCTGCCCACACGTCACCTTTGTGGATTGACTGTAATCATATTCTGAGATTGTCTGTGTATTCGTTGTGCACCTTCACAACATTAAATTGTTATATTTTGGCTCATCTATTGACCGTTCATTTGCGCCCCCTGTTGTGGGTCCGTGTCACTACACTTTCACAACAGTTACATCACCTTTCCTTTTAACACTAATTGTTGAAGCTTTGTAGGGGGAATTCTTTCCCATTCTTGCTTGATGTTCAGTGTTGGTTTTCGGCCTTGCCGCTTACATGTTAGAAAGTTCTCCAGATTCTCTGAATCTTCTCATTATATTATGGACTGTAGATGATGGAATCCCAAAATTGCTTGCAATTGAACGTTGAGAAACATTGTTCTTAAACTGTTGGACTATTTTTTTCATGCAGTTGTCCACAAAGTGGTGATCCTCACCCCATCTTTGCTTGTGAACAGCTGAGCCTTTTGGGGATGCTCCTTTAATACCCAATCATGACACTCACCTGTTTCCAATTAACCTGTTCACCTGTGGAATGTTCCAAACAGGTGTTCTTTGAGTATTCACCAACTTTCCCAGTCTTTTGTTGCCCCTGTCCCAGGTTTTTTGAAACATTTTGCAGGCATCCATTTAAAAATGAGCAAATATTTGCACAAAAACAAAAAAAAGTCTATCAGTTTGAATATTAAAATATCTTGTCTTTGTGGTGTATTCAATTGAATATCAGTTGAAGATGATTTGCAAACCATTGTATTCTGTTTTTATTTACATTTCACATAATGCCCCAACTTCATTGGAATTGGGATTGTATTTTAGTACTTAAAAATACAAATAAAGGCTAACTTTATTCACACGGGATCCTTTAAATATTGGAGTAACTTCTGTAAATCTCCTTCCCAGGCTCAGGACCCTCCATCAAAGACAAGTATGTAACAGCTCTATACTTCACCTTCAGCAGTCTGACCAGTGTGGGATTTGGAAATGTGTCCCCCAACACCAACTCTGAGAAGATCTTCTCCATATGTGTCATGCTGATAGGATGTAAGTGTTTATGCAATGACAAAATGAAACGGTTACTAAAGTTGTCGGTTACATTCAAGTCTACTGAATTATATTTTAGATGCAAACACCAATTAATCAGTTAGGACAAAGTGATACTGACATCTGAGCAGTATTATGAATGCTTGATTTAACAGACAATTTATTTTCCTCGAGTCAGGTCGAGGGTTAATGGCATCCTGTTGAAAATGAATTAACCACCAGTCATCACTCATGTAGCACTCATCAAAAAGTAGACAAAATTTAACTTATTATTTGGAACAGTAAAGACATTCCAGGTGATCATCCGCACAAGCCAAATCAGGGTAGGACGTGGGTTCCAATGTGAAGTGTATGGCCACCCTCCAGAGGAACGATACAACCCCTGGCAAGAATTATGGAATCACCGGCCTCAGAGGATTTTCATTCAGTTGTTTAATTTTGTAGAAGAAAAGCAGATCACAGACATGACACAAAACTAAAGTCATTTCAAATGGCAACTTTCTGGCTTTAAGAAACACTATAAGAAATCAGGAAAAACAATTGTGGCAGTCAGTAATGGTTACTTTTTTAGACCAAGCAGAGGGAAAAAATATGGAATCACTCAATTCTGAGGAAAAAATTATGGAATCATGAAAAACAAAAGAACGCTCCAACACATCACTAGTATTTTGTTGCACCACCTCTGGCTTTTATAAGAGCTTGCAGTCTCTGAGGCATGGACTTAATGAGTGACAAACAGTACTCTTCATCAATCTGGCTCCAACTTTCTCTGATTGCTGTTGCCAGATCAGCTTTGCAGGTTGGAGCCTTGTCATGGACCATTTTCTTCAACTTCCACCAAAGATTTTCAATTGGATTAAGATCCGGACTGTTTGCAGGGCATGACATTGACCCTATGTGTCTTTTTGCAAGGAATGTTTTCACAGTTTTTTCTCTATGGCAAGATGCATTATCATCTTGAAAAATAATTTCATCATCCCCAAGCATCCTTTCAACTGATGGGATACGAAAAGTGTCCAAAATATCAACGTAAACCTGTGCATTTATTGATGATGTAATGACAGCCATCTCCCCAGTGCCTTTACCTGATATGCAGCCCCATATCATCAATGACTGGGGAAATTTACATGTTCTCTTCAGGCAGTCATCTTTATAAATCTCATTGGAACGGCACCAAACAAAAGTTCCAGCATCATCACCTTGCCCAATGCAGATTCGAGATTCATCACTGAATATGACTTTCATCCAGTCATCCACAGTCCACGATTGCTTTTCCTTAGCCCATTGTAACCTTGTTTTTTTCTGTTTAGGTGTTAATGATGGCTTTCGTTTAGCTTTTCTGTATGTAAATCCCATTTCCTTTAGGTGGTTTCTTACAGTTCAGTCACAGACGTTGACTCCAGTTTCCTCCCAGTTTGATAATCCTCTCCTTTGTTTCAATTGACATCTCTCATGTTGGAGCCATGATTCATGTCAGTCCACTTGGTGCAACAGCTCTCCAAGGTGTGATCACTCCTTTTTAAATGCAGACTAATGAGCAGGTCTGATTTGATGCAGGTGTTAGTTTTGGGGATGAAAATTTACAGGGTGATTCCATAATTTATTCCTCAGAATTGAGTGAGTCCATATTTTTTTCCCTCTGCTTGGTATTAAAAAGTAACCGTTACTTTTTCCTGATTTCTTATAGTGTTTCTTAAAGCCAGAAAGTTGTCATTTGAAATTACTTCAGTTTTGTGTCATGTCTGTGATCTACTTTTTTTCTACAAAATTAAACAACTGAATGAACATCCTCCGAGGCCGGTGATTCCATAATTTTTGCCAGGGGTTGTACTTGTTGCTTTCTAGTGGTTCTGTCCCGTCCAAAGATGAGGCGAGTAATGGCATCCCCCATCCCCTTCATAATGCACATTGTCCGATGGAAGGTGGCAGCATGTTTACGCCCACTGAGTGCACAAACAACAACTTTTCTGCCGTGTGAATACTTTTCATGCCCAGGACATAATCCATACTGCTATAATGACTTCATGTCAAATGAGCAGTGATTTAGGGCCCAGTCACAGCAGGAAAAACAGTGGTTGGAGACAGCAATGTGACCCAAATTAATGCAGCTATATACAATCACTAGTGGTGGGCACAATTCTGCTAATCAGCTAACCGCTAATTATCGAAGCTAATGTTTTCATTAGCAGATTAGCTTTTCACATAACTTTGAAAACCATCAGCAGACCAATTAGCTTCTGATAAATTTAGGTCAGATAACTTTAGACCACTAACATATTTTTGCGGGTATAGGGAATAAAGCTTACCAGTTAAAAAAAATTATGAGGTCTGAAATCAAAGATTTTAGTGCCTGCCTGTTACATGCTTTGTAGCAGACAGCTATAAGAGGTATAGGTCTATCCGCTGTAGGCAGAGCAGAGCTGACTACCCAAAAGAAAGAAAAAGGGAGAAAAAACTGGCATATCACCCAAGTCATGCACAGACATATAGTTTTGACTTATGGTTAAAATTTTAAACAAACTAATTCTGGACGTTATTTAAATTAACGTCACGTCTGTCATTTTATAAAGTGAGCTATATGTTTTAGTTTTAAAGTAATACACTAATTTTGAAGGTTTTAGCATTTAGACACACATGCCACAGTGCATTATGGGTAAATTAGTTTCCTGACAGACATGAGTGTTTGGATGGTTGGTATACTGTAACATACACAACTTACTGAAATGTGTAGTGAGTTTTATAAATCTGTATTTGTAAATATGTAATTTTTTCATTTGTTAAAAAAAAGGCAATTTGAAAACTGAAAATTATGTTTAAGTGGATTCAGCACTTTAAGCGAATGTCCCACACATTCGCTACACAGAAGTGCTGGGTCGTTGTTGTGTCAGTAGCTGCCAGCATACTGAAGTCAATAGTGCATGTTATCGGTTTAGCTTTTATCTGTAACTTCTGCTAAATTTTTTAGGGGTTTATCTGTTGAGCTTTATAAAAGATAACTTTTCAGTTAGCAGTTTAACTGTTATCAAAGCTAACTTTTTGGTTAGCCGTACCCGCCACTGACTGTGGGTAACTGCAGACCTGGTCGCCCTTTAACAAGCTCATTTCAGGATTTGTGGTTGCAACATGATAACAAGGTGATTGTCAGTGGTGGGCACGGCTAACCAAAAAGTTAGCCAAAAAACTCCCCGGGCGAAACCCCCTGCGTGCCCCCCCGCGCACACTAACATGACCACCACCTCCGCCCCACCACCCATGAAAACACTAACTTCATCCAGAACACCCACAATCCCACAAATTAACTCACAACAGCTATTTTTAAGAACAAATGTCTGGTTTTAATGTCTACTGCAATAGCAAACACAAAGAAATTGGCACAGTCTAATGTGTCATCATCCATGGACTTATCTGCAATGATCATCTCACAAGTTAGCAGGAGGGCATCATAATTGTTTGCCCCAGTGCTCACTATCTGTGATGTGAAATTCCATCGAGTAAGAGCATTTCTGGGCAACCTTGAGCAGCCTGCAGACTCAAGAAAAGACATCCTCTTTGTGGATTTTGAGAAAAATGTGGCAAACCCAGAGAGTGATGCAAAAAATATTCTGTACTCAGATAAGCATTTAGCCCCCTGAGACAGAACCAGATTCAGTCTGTGTGCATAGCAATGCACAAACATTGCACTGGAGGCTATTGCTTTAACTTTGGCCTGCAAACCATTGAGAGCTGAAGCCATGACAGCAGCCATGGCTTCTTCATAAGGAAGACTATCAAATGGCTTCGCCAAAGTCCGGTCCACAACATTCAAATTGTCTGCCATTATGTGCAGCTTGCTACCTAGCTAGCTCGCTAGCTGGGACTGGCGCGAGGCTAGTGTGAAGTGTGTCCGCCTGTGAGTGCTTTGTGACGGTGGAGGAGCTCAGCAGCACCCGCTGCTCGGTAGGGACAGAAACTGCGATAGAAGTCAGAAAGAGTGATAGAAGTCAGTCTCCAAACACAAGCAGCTATAAAAAAAACACACCAGAAATAGAAGCTCGATTTGCCGCTAGTCGTTTTTAACAAAGAAAATGCAGCTAAGAGGATTAGGAAAGTCTCCGGTTAAACTCAGAACAGAATGAAAATGCTCCCACGGATGTTTACACCAAAAGATCGCTGATTCGCTCATTTCGCTGTCAATCAAAAAGGGATTCAGCCTCAGACAGATCATCCAATCATCATGCAGAAGCTGTGCCGAGGCCAGCCCACTGCCCCATAGACCCCCAGAGACGCTGAGCGTCCGATGGGCGGGACAAAGCCCAGCATTTATCCAATGACTCGTCTCGTTTCGCTGCATGCTTTGTGTCGCTATTGAACTCTGTGGACCATTTAAAGCACTGTGAAGCTGCGGGAATGAGTGAGGGGAAAGCCGCGTCGTTACCAGTGATAAGAAGCTGATTCTGAACAAAAGTTGAGCGCGTAGTTACCACGAACAGGACAACGCCCCCCACCCCGTTTTTTTTTGTTGTTGTTGTTTTTTTGTTTTGGACAGGGGTTTTTTTTTCCCCACACGGTCATGCCCCCCCCACCACCAACCCCCCACCCCTCCGCCGCGATGCCGCCCCGGGCAGCTGCCCGGTCAGCCCACCTCCAGGACCGCCCCTGCCCACAGTCACACAGCAATAAAACAGCCAACAGATGGAGTCTGCAAGTGAATGGAGCCAAGTTGACAATTACATGTAATCTGTACTCAGTAATGTCATTGGCAAATAGGGGAACAGCACATATGTGTTATCTCTGTATGGCTCCAGATTTCTCACCTTATTAATGAATGGGAATCATCGTTCTTTTGCAGTCAAACTGAGTTTAATCCATCTGAACTCATATATCTGTTGTATCACAAGCCCCCTTTTGTGAAACACCTTTGGTTTGAAAAAAAAACCTTAATTTTAAACATAAAAACATCAAATAAATACATTTAATTTCCTGATCTTTTGATGGCAAAACAGGCATACGTTTGTGTGTGTGTGTGTGTGTGTGTGTGTGTGTGTGTGTGTGTGTGTGTGTGTGTGTGTGTGTGTGTGTGTGTGTGTGTGTGTGTGTGTGTGTGTGTGTGTGTGTGTGTGTGTGTACAAATTGTAGTATATTCTCTTGCGGTACAGGACAATATGCAATTAACTCTTTAAAACATTGTTCATCTCAATCTACATTTCACATTGTCTGTGTTAGCTGCTGAGATACAAATTGCATCTTTAATGTAGAATCAGAGGTCAGTTGTGTCATTGTGATGTGCACACAGAGACACGCACACATACAGGAGTGCACGTGCACACAGAGACACACACACTCAGAGTGCTTTGAGTGGCTGATGGGGACAGTGATGGGACCTGACAGAGAGTGAAAGGTTAGCAGAATTCAACAAGACAACAGGATAAATTGCAGAAGCCCATGAAGGATACAGTGCTACCCAATGTCCTCTATCCTCTTAAGCTAAGGTCATTTTTATCATAAAAACTAATGCCATACTGTATGTTGATCAGCGATGGAACAAATTTCTTTCTCATTTAAGAGAACTTGTCACATATCAATGTCACTGTTCATTTTTTGAGAAGGCTTCTGTGAATATGCTGATGGCTATTTCAGTGCTCCTCAGTGTTAACAATTTTTAGCATCATGATTCAAATATTTATACAAACATTTATTAACATGTCAAACAATGCCCCATCCTACTATAGTATATGAAAGAAAATAAAAAGGAAAACAGATTGTGTAGGCCATGGCGTAAAGACTGTAAGAAATGGGTACCAATTATCAGTGTTGGGCAAGTTACTTCCAAAATGTAATACATTTTAGATTACTAGTTACAGTGAGGAAAATAAGTATTTGAAATCACAATGTATGATTTTTTAATAATTTATTTGTATGTTACTGCTGCGAATAAGTATTTGAACACCTGTGAAAGTCAATGTTAATATTTGATACAGTAGCCTTTGATTGCAATTACAGAGGTCAAATGTTTCCTGTAGTTTTTCACCAGGTTTGCACACACTGCAGCAGGGATTTTGGTCCACTCCTCCATACAGATCTTCTCTAGATCTTTCAGGCTTGGAGTTTCCGCTCCCTCCAAAGATTTTCTATTGAGTTCAGGTCTGGAGACTGGCCAGGCCAATCCAGGACCTTGAAATGCTTCTTACGGAGCCCCTCCTTAGTTGCCCTGGCTGTGTGTTTGGGGTCATTGTCATGCTGGAAGACCCAGCCATGACCATCTTCAATGCTCTTAGTGAGGGAAGGAGGTTGTTTGCCAAAATCTCGCAATACATGACCACATCCATCCTCCCTTCAATACGGTGCAGTCGTCCTGTCCCCTTTGCAGAAGAGCACCCCCAGAGTATCATGTTTCCACCCCCATGCTTCATGGTTGGGATGGTTTTCTTGGGCTTGTTCTCATCCTCTAAACATGGTAAGTGGAGTTGATTCCAAAAAGCTCTATTCTGGTCTCATCTGACCACATGACCTTCTCCCATGCCTCCTCTGGATCATCCAGATGGTCACTGGTTAACTTCAAACGGGCCTGGACATGTGCTGCTTGAGCAGGGGGACCTTGCTGCCCTGCGGGATTTTAAACCATGACAGCATCATGTGTTACTAATGTAATCTTTGTGACTCTGGTCCCAGCTCTCTTCAGGTCATTGACCAGGTCCTCCTGTGTAGTTCTGAGCTTTCTCAGAATCATCCTTACCCCACAAAGTGAGATCTTGCCTGGAATCCCAGACCAAGGGAGATTGACAGTCTTGTGTTTCTTCCACTTTCTAATAAATAATCATAACACTTGTTGCCTTCTACCAAGCTGCTTGCCTGTTGTCCTGTAGTCCATCCCAGCCTTGTGCAGGTCTACAGTTTTGTCCCTGGTGTCCTTAGACAGCTCTTTGGTCTTGGCTATGTGGACAGGTTGGAGTGTGATTGATTGAGTGTGTGAACAGGTGTCTTTTATACAGGTAACAAGTTCAAACAGGTGCAATTAATACAGGTAAAGAGTGCAGAATAAGAGGGCTTCTTAAAGACAAATTAACAGGTCTGTGTGAGCCAGAATTCTTGCTGGTTGGTAGGTGTTCAAATATTTATTTGCAGCAGTAACATACAAATAAATTATTACTCACTGTACTATTATTTCATAGTCATTCTTTGGATTACTGTTTCTGAACTGTAATCAGTTTCACTTCTGCATTGCATTTGAGTTACTTTTACCAAAATAACTGTGGAAGTAGGACTTGGCATTCTAAAATCCTAAAATGAACTTTATTGCAGCTCATAATACATCCAATGGAGGGTGATGTGGTGTAGCATAATGACTGCAGACCCTTAAGGCTATTAATAACAGCATAATTAATATAATTAGTGCAGTGAAGGCTGAAAGTACAATACAAGTAACATTCAAAGCCAAAATCCCAAAGCATCAAAGTCTAATAAAATTAGGACAGCGGTGGTTGGAATATTTAAAGTCTTGGCCAATTCATATCAAACACAACAGAGCTAGAGATCACTATAATGCAAGCTAGGGCCTAATGACATAACAAGATGCACAGTCATTTTCTTTTCATTCCCATTCTTTGCTTTCAATTCAAGACATTCACAGTTCAAAGCCAGCATGATGGACATAACATATTTTATCAAGAATTATAAAGTGCCCTGAGGATTAGTCCTCAGCCACATGGGACATAGATCAGTCATTTTAGTCCAACCAAAAATTTACATATACGCTAATCATAGCCTGCAACAGCTAAGAAATAAAATGCAGGCCAAATACAGAAACCTTACTAGTCTTGTATGCCAATATACATTCTGTAGACTGCAAAATGGAAATCGTCTGAAAATGCTGATACAGGTTTTTCAAGAGTTAACTATTACCATGAGAATATGTGATTAGAGAAAGTCTTCTGGCCATAGTTGGGTAGGGTAGGGTACACTCTGGACAGGACGCCGCTCTGTTGCAGGGCCACATATAGACAGACAAATACATAGTAGTAGTAGTAGTAGTAATAATAGTAATTATTATTATTATTATCAACATTATTATCATCATTATTATTATGTGAAAAAACTGTCTTTTTATATTAACAATTTGATTAAGAAATAATATTAAATCAAATGTGCTTCAGACCCCCCTCTTATACTATTTTAAAAAAAAAACGTCTTGACCTTCAGGTGGAGTTTGATCTTTTGTCCTCAAAAAGTGCTGAACAATTGTTATTACAATTTCAGGGTACATACTATGAATACGGAGACAAAGTTAGTCAATTCCTGGCTGGCGCATTAATTAAAATGTAGGGCAGGCTTTCGTCTCATACCCCAAATAAAAAATGACAAAGATTATTGTCACAGAGCCCGATAAAATTAATAGTACTTTTTTTTATCTTGTAAAGCACTTTGTGACCTCTGTCTGTGAAAAGTTCCATATAAATAAATTTTACTTACTTACTTATTTTAATCCTTTTATTCTAATTTTTTTTTCTAATTTTGTACTATTTTAGAATAAAAAAAATTGAATGTTATTCTAATTGGGCAGCACAGTGGGTTAGTGGTTAGCACAGTTGCCTCATAGCAAGAAGGTCATGGGATCGATTCCCACCTGTAGCCTTTCTGTGTGGAGTTTGCATGTTTCCTCCGGCTTCTCCATCTTCCTCCCATATCTAAAGACATGTAGTTTAGGTTAATTGGAAACTTTATAATTGTCCAGGTCTCCCTTGTAAAAGAGATCTTGATCTCATTGGGACTAACCTGGTTATATAAAGGTTAAATTAAATTGAAAAATGTATATGTTAGATTTCCCATTGGACACCAAATCAAATCAAGTCAAATCAAATCAAATCAATTTTATTTATATAGCGCCAAATCACAACAAACAGTTGCCCCAAGGCGCTTTATATTGCAAGGCAAAGCCATACAATAATTACGGAAAAACCCCAACGGTCAAAACGACCCCCTGTGAGCAAGCACTTGGCGACAGTGGGAAGGAAAAACTCCCTTTTAACAGGAAGAAACCTCCAGCAGAACCAGGCTCAGGCAGGGGCAGTCTTCTGCTGGGACTGGTTGGGGCTGAGGGAGAGAATCAGGAAAAAGACATGCTGTGGAGGGGATCAGAGATCAATCACTAATGATTAAAAGCAGAGTGGTGCATACAGAGCAAAAAGAGAAAGAAACACACAGTGCATCATGGGAACCCCCCAGCCGTCTAAGTCTATAGCAGCATAACTAAGGGATGGTTCAGGGTCACTTGATCCAGCCCTAACTATAAGCTTTAGCAAAAAGGAAAGTTTTAAGCCTAATCTTAAAAGTAGAGAGGGTGTCTGTCTCCCTGATCCGAATTGGGAGCTGGTTCCAGAGGAGAGGAGCCTGAAAGCTGAAGGCTCTGCTTCCCATTCTACTCTTAAAAACCCTAGGAACTACAAGTAAGCCTGCAGTCTGAGAGCGAAGCGCTCTATTGGGGTGATATGGTACTATGAGGTCCCTAAGATAAGATGGGACCTGATTATTCAAAACCTTATAAGTAAGAAGAAGAATTTTAAATTCTATTCTAGAATTAACAGGAAGTCAATGAAGAGAAGCCAGTATGGGTGAAATATGCTCTCTCCTTCTAGTCCACCAAAATGGACCGATTTCTAGCTACTTTGGAAAATCCAATGATTACCTCCAGTTGTGCAGAGGAGTTGGATGAATTAAAAGTTGTAGTCAAAGCAATGCAGTCAAATAAAGTCCCAGTTATGGCCCCTCCACACATAGTGTGAAGTTTGGATGGTGTTTGGATGAAAATGGCGAAATAGTTTGAAATTAGCGCAAGAAACACTGTGCTGACGGGCAGGCATGTACGAATCCGGTGCGAGAGTTCGTGCGCACGCCGGTGTCCGTCGAGCAAGAAAAGTGCCAGGTGCACCACATTGTGCCGCTTATGTGGAATAAATATAAAAAATAAAAAAAACAGCTGGTACCACTGGGACCACATCGCGCCACTTATGTGGAATAATAAATAAAAAAAAAAACACCACCCAGGACGCAAACCCGCGCCTTTCACAACCTCTGATTCCCAGTCAGCAACTTTACCTCTAAGCTACAGAGCTGTTCTTTGAAAGCTGCGGGAAACTGCCTCATATCAGGAAGGACATGGAAGTATTACCAAAAAAAGCGAGCAATACAAATATGATCTGCTTGTTCCTCTGGTGAAGACCAATGGTCACTGACATACAGTCATGAAATGACATGAATGAGAAGCAGTGTGCTCTGATGTCCACATCTACTGGTCAGGTGCGTCCAAGTCGGCCGCGTACATGTTCTGCCCGACACACATATCTTGTGTCACCTATGTGTTCTCACAGCTTTGAGTAGCAATGATACAGTGGTCAGGTGCAGCTGTGACTGCATGCTCATCGCTGTGCACACTGAGACATGGTTGGGGTAATCCATAGGTGATCTTGTATGTTTTTTTATTTTTCCTCATGTAATCACTGTTTGCAGACACACATGCACCCCCGTGCCTTGCACGTCTTCCCCAACTTTGCATTGCGCTGATGCAGCAGCTGCGATGTGGAGCAGTGCAAGCTGCAGGAATGCAGTCACTGGCCATGGGCCATGGTCAGCTCCCTCCCGGCTTGATTTCGAATGACATCCAACCCATGACGTGATCACATGTCAACCACGGCCCCCTGACAAATGCATAACTATAGTGGGTGTGAGCGCATGTGATCATGTCAATACAGACATCACATCACTGACGAGCAACACACCCACCTGTCCAGAGCAGAAATGCATTCACATGAATGAGCTCATGATTCCAGGATGTGGGGCAATTGAGCTGCCCACGCTGATCTGTCAGTCAGGCTGTCACATGATGGACAGACCTTGTGGATGTTGCAACGGCATGTCACGTGATGTGCCTGTCTAGTCGGATGGTGTGCTGGTGCTGTGACATGCAGCTGGATTTTTATTTCTATCTCTGTTGTGGTGGTGTGGTGATTCTACCTCCAGCGGGACATACTGGATATGCCATGATGGGTGTTCCACAGCTGTCAGCTGTTCCATCATGGACATGACAGCTATCCAGATATGCGCGCTGTGCTGACAGCAATGGCACTGCACTGCGGCCACTGTTCGAGCCTTCACCACCTCAGCCGTACCTCGACAATGTAGGCTTGTGGTGTGGGGAGGGAGACAATACACTCACATGCCATTTGTGTTGCTGGAGGGCGGGGGACAAACCGCACACTTGTATGCCATTTGTATTGCTCGGGGGGGGGGGGGGGCACACTCGCGTGCCGTTTCTGTTGCTGGGATGGGACACTGCACACTCTCACGCCGTTCAAATGGGTTCAAGTGGTTTCTGCTGTACAAGGCATTCGAGTGCTGCTCCGATTTTTTTACAAGTGGCATTTGAATCCTCCTTCGTGCGTCATTCAGCCTCATTCGTGTTATGCATGAAGGGGCCATAACTTTACTCTACTTGTCACCAAAAAGATGTCTGACTTTCAGAAATTGAATAATTTTCCTCTTTCAGTTATTGGGAAGATTGATGGAGTTAAAATGAATGTTTTATGAAAGTTCCTTTATTTGTTTCAATCATTCCCTTTATTTTTACCAAAAGACTTTTTTGACACCATAGATAAAATGATAAATAGTTTTATTTGGAGTGGAAAGTCTCTAAGGATCCGCAAGTCATTGCTCCAAAGATTTAAGTTCAGTGGTGACCTGGCCTTAAATAAATTAAAATTTTATTATTGGGCATCTCATATTCAGAAAATATGATTTGGGGCTGATGCTCCTAATCTATTGTGGTGTAAAATGGAGGCTTCATCTTGCTCTTCTTTGTCCTCTTTATTTACTCTTACATATTTCTCTCTGACAACTAAGATGTCAGTGTACGTGAAAAACCCGGTTGTGCTTAACCCTCTGGGGCCGACGCCGTTGTATACGACGGCTAAGACCAAGCTTTACTAAATTATCAATAACTTTTTAATGATATGAGATACAAGCTTACTTTTTTTTTTTTTTGCTGAAAAGTTAACTCTGCGGACTTTCGAGCCAGCCATTGGCCATCTTTGTACTCCTCATAGAAGCTGTGTGATGACGTGCACAATATGAGTGTCCAATCGGCATTGGTTCACTGTCACATGGTTTTCCAAAATCCAGTCGTAGGGCAGATTTACCTCACATGAAAAGCCAAAGATCATTTTCAGGAGTGATATGTTACTAGTTGGCCCATTTGAATAGCCCCCTGGGTGCACCAATGTGTACATCCAGTGCGCCCTGTGCCATTACGCACAGCGATCAGCACAGCGATCAGTGAAAGCAGGAGCAGACGGAGAGCCTCTGATGACAATCTCACATGCTCAAATAAAGAGCGTATAACTATCAGGATTGCTCCACTATGTTGCATGTGAATGTTACTGGATAGCTCTGTTGCTTTATCGGCGTAAAGCATTGTTTACCATATCAATGGAGTGAGGGGGAGGGCCGCTCCTCAGACTGTAACGAGCCAAAGTGGGCCAAAGTTTGATGAAAGCTGCTTTAGGAGCAGCACAAAACAGTCCAAAACACAGCAGAATTCGAAGTTTGTGTTGTAACCTTTGTGTAATAGCTGACAAAAAATGCTTTGAGATGAAGACAAAAAAAAAAACACCTAGACCATTTTGTATATATTGTTCAAAATGTGCATTTGTGTTTGTTTGAACCTTTTTGCTGTACAGTCTTTCACACAAGACCACAAATTACCTTTATAAAGTGTCAAAACAGTTGTTTATTATAGTTTGCTGTGTGTTTTGAATAAATGTGTGTGGAAAATTATTTTCTGCTTTACTTTTTTATTTCTTATTTTTGAATGTAAACCTTTATTACACTTATAAAACACAACAAAAGCATATGTATCATGAAAGCACAGATTGTCCTGAAAAAAAGAGACATAAAACTTGACTGTGGGATGCAGGGAGAGCTGTTAACAGCAATAATAAAACATTTATGCCAGGCGAATGAACTATCCAAAAAATGCCCTCGGACACCAGAGGGTTAATGCTGTAAAGTTTTGGTATCAGTTCTTGTTGAGATCTTTGTACGACGTACTTACTACACCAATAAACCTGCGCAACTGGGGAACAACAGAAGCTGCATTATGTCAGCTATGTCAGAAACCAGCCAACCTCAATAGTAGAGACAACCCTCCAACCAGATGCCCTGTTATTCTCAGACAGTACAAGGAAACTACTCTTCATTGAGTTAACAGTACCATGGGACACCCTATGCCAAGAAGCACATGAGGGGAAGCTTGCAAAGTATGAAGAGCTGTTGGAAAACTGTAGACATCAAGGATGCTGAACATGGAACTTCCCTGTTGAAGTAGGAGCACGTGGTTTCCCTGCAGTGTCCTGCTGGAAGACGATGGCAGCCCTAGCAGTAAAAGGAAGAGACAGGAAAAGAGCCATAAACACCATGTCTCAAACAGCAGAGAGAGCAGCTAGTTGGCTCTGGCTGCGAAGGAAAGATAGTAGCTGGAAGCTTGACCGTCAAGAGTAGAAGATTGATCACCTTCTGCTGTCCCGCCATCCCGAGGATGTTCCAAGTTAACGGATGAAATGCCTGTAGACAGATGGACCCGGCTGATGACTCGATGGCTCAGCAGCAGTGACATCTTGGCTGTTTGTAATAACAATAACAAACCACATTTTAAATTTGTATCAGCTTACCCTTCAGGTCGCAACAACCACCTTTGCCCCCTCTCACCTGGACTCTGATTTTGCTACTTGGTATAACAAAGGTATACAGACAGTTTTGTTAACTTGTATTATGAAGGCATTTTGATATTTTTAATAACTTATCCTTACGATATGGGTTGCCTAAAAACAATCTTTTTAGGTATTTCCAAATTCTAAATTTCATCTCTAGGTTCTTCCCCAGTTTCCCCTCCCTACCTCCTCAGCAGTTTAAAGTGATGATTTTTTTTTAAACAAATAGTAGAGGAAATAATTCTAAGATTTATTATCCTATGTTAGATCTTTGTGATCAATCAAATCTGAAAACAAAAATTGAGAGGATGCACTGGGATTGCAATTCAGTGAGGGTTGGTGGGAGAAAGTTGTGAATGGAAAACACACAGTATTGTCTTGTGCTCAACTTGCTTTATTCATTTCAAGATAATAGACAGGGTCCACTTCTGGAAATCAAGACTATCCCAGATTTTTCCAGAGACAGAAGTCAAACGTGACAGATGCTCTAATAGTCAGTGTAATTTGAGCCATATGCCGTTTTTTCATGTCCAAAACCACACACAATTTGGCATAGCTACTTCACCATATTATCTGGTATATTGGGCATTATTATCACTTTACCGGGGCGTTGCTAGGCCGGTATCGTAGATTTACGTCAACGCTATCTGGCTATACCTGCCCGCTGTGCGTAAACAAATGACGTCATAGCGCGCGCAGCCCAAGAACTGTCCACGGGGGGGGGAACTGTCCGCAGAGGAAAAGATGAAAATGCGAGAAGTGTGTTTTGGTCTGAATATGGATATTCCGGATGATTTTCTCATGGATAGTACGACAATGAACAGCAGCTAAAGCAGCCAGCTTGATAAGGATGCACTAGCTAAATTGGAGAGCAGCATGCGCCACCTAGCCGACACGACAAAAGTTAAGTGAGCCAAGTTTTTATGTACGCGTTACGTGTTGTGTATCTGAGTAAAAAGTGATAATAATGCAAGTAACATGCTGTTGTCGTGCAGCATGCATTTTCTGAGTCGAGGGTGAATATCTCTCATTGCGGGCGACTGGCCGTGAATGTCAGGCCTCTGAAAATGCATACCGCCCTCCAAAAGCATGTTATTGTATTATTATTATCACTTACTGAGGCATTGCTGGGCTGGTAGCATAGATTTACATTTACGCTACCTGGCTATACCTGCCTGCTGTGCATAAACATATTTGCCCTCGTCTAACTCGGGCAAAAATCTGTCATTTTGGGCGACTGGGCATGGATGTCGGGCCTCTGAAAATGCATACCGCCCTCCAAAAGCATGTTATTGTATTATTACATCCTTGTCCATTGATAGCAACCTTTGGTGTTGTTAGTAAAAAATATTTTAGGAAAAAAGATAGTAGCCAAAAATGTCTCATTATTTTCTTCTACACGTTCTTCATTTTGATTTTCTTCCTTCCAGCTCTGATGTATGCCAGTATCTTTGGGAATGTGTCAGCCATCATCCAGAGGCTATACTCAGGTACTGCCCGTTACCACACACAGATGTTGAGAGTCCGGGAATTTATACGATTCCACCAGATTCCCAACCCACTCAGGCAAAGGCTGGAGGAGTATTTTCAACATGCCTGGTCTTACACCAACGGCATAGACATGAATGCTGTGAGTACTGCTCATCACACAACCAAAGGCCATTATTTACAACTGATTTGTCAGAACAACTTTGTGCATGAATAGAAACATGTCAAAACATAAAAGTTAAAGGAGTGTTTTGAGATTATGTTGTACATTGATAGGATTATTGGAAGACTTTGTCTCAGAATGCATGGTCCTACACCAACAGGAAAAATAAAACTGATGTATTTTAAGTAACATATTGACTCACAGACTCAAACGTGCAAGCAGTTGTTTATTGTCATAAAGGTTAACATGCTGTATTCTCTCACAAATGATCATGGGCCTCATGTACAAAGACTTGCGTGGAATTCCTGCTGAAACATGTTATATGCTAAAACACCGAAACTGGCATACGCACAAAAATATCCAGATGTATCAAAGTGTGCATACGCATGGATCCAGGCCATTCTGCTTGTACATCCTACTGAACATGGAGTTGAGCGCACATGCAGAAGTACCAAACTCCTCCCTCTCCACACCCCTATTTAAATGTGCAAATTCATGTAAATAGGCCCTGGGGTGTGGGATGCCCCACTGTCCAATAATTCCACATGAACACAGAAAAGAAATTATACCGTGTAAGCTACAAATGACTGGATTTGATGTGGAGACATCTGGGGATAGTTTATTTGGTTCCCTGTCAAAGGGAACAAACATGGGATTTGAATGTGCATATGCCCAAATGTGTTGACACTGGTTATCTTTAAGAACCATCACATTAATAAACGTTTTACTCACCCATCACGCACCGTGCCAGCCTCTAGCCCAGGGATGGGCAACGAGGGCCGAGACACTGCAGGTTTTCCTTGCAACCAATCACCTCAGCAGGTGGGTTGCTGATGAGCTTCTCCCTTGAACATAAACTCCTGATCGTCAATGAAATCAGCTGCTGAGACACCTGATCATGAATGAAATCACCTGCTGAGGTGATTGGTTGAAAGGAAAACCTGCAGTGTCTTGGCCCTTCATGGCACATGATTGCCCACCCCTGCGCTAGCCTGTTCCCAGCCCAAACATTTGCATATCGCATGTGATTTGTACGTTGATTGAATGAAATTGTTTCCTATTAACAAAAACAAATTCATCATGTGATGGCACCTTTATAGCAATATGTGTGCAGTCAATAGCTCCGATTACATTAGGGCAACAGGCTTTCACTGCAAATTGCACTTGGAAAATGTTGGAATGCGATGTACCTGGATGACATTCGGATGACTGCATTCTACACAGCTGACATGGCTCGACTCAAGGTTGACTGGCACACTCCAGACCGATTGGCCAGTTCTCATTGGAATGCCCCTGTTGCCAGGACACCCAGCATGATCAGCACCTGTGTGGGCACAGACAGCCACTGACTCCTCAATGTATTGTGCTGTAGGGCTGGCTGCAGTTCTGCGCACAACTCCAGTAACAGTGGCCTTGGTAATCAAAATCAGCTTATGAGCTTATCATCATCACTCATCTTCAACCGCTTATCCGGGATCGGGTCGCGGGGGCAACAACTCTAGCAGGGGACCCCAGACTTCCCTTTTCCATGCCACATTGACCACCTCTGACTGGGGAATCCAGAGGCGTTCCCAGGCCAGTGTGGAGATATAATCTCTCCACCTAGTCCTGGGCCATCCCCAGGGTCTCCTCCCAGATGGACGTGCCTGGAACACCTCCCTAGGGAGGTGCCCAGGAGACATCCTTACCAGATGCCCAAACCACCTCAGCTGGCTCCTTTAAACACGAAGGAGCAGCAGCTCTACTCCGAGCTCCCCACGGGTGACCGAACTTTTCACCGTATCTCTAAGGGAGACAACAGCCACCCTGCTAAGGAAGCCCACTTCGGCCGCTTGTAGCCACGATCTAGTTCTTTCGGTCATGACGCAACCCTCATGATCATAGGTGAAGGTAGGATCAAAGACTGACCAGTAGATCGAGAGCTTCACCTTTTAGCTCAGCTCCCTTTTCGTCACAACAGTACGGTAGAGCGAATGCAACACCGCCCCTGCTGCACCAATTCTCCAGCCAATCTCATGCTCCACTGTCCCCTCACTCATGAACAAGACCCCTAGGTACTTGAACTCCTTCACTTGGGGCAAGGTCGTATTCCTTCCCTGTAATAGACAATCCATCAGTTTCCTGCTGAGAACCATGGCCTCAGATTTAGAGGTGCTGAGCCTCATCTCAGCCGCTTCACACTCTGCTGCAAACCAATCCAGTGAGTGTTGGACATCACCAGCCGATGAAGCAAACAGGACCACATCTTCTGCAAAAAGCAGTGATGAGACCCTGAGCCCACCAAACTGGAAACCCTCTTTCCCCTAACTACGCCTCAATAACCTGTCCATGAATATCACAAACAGGATTGGTGACAAGGTGCAGCCCTGGCGGAGGCCAATTCCCACCAGAAATTAGACCAACTTACTGCCAAGCACCCGAACACAGCTCTCGCTTTGTGAGTACAGAGATTGGATGGCCATGAGAGGGGACCCCCTCACTCCATACTCCCACAGCACCTCCCACCATATCTCCTAGGGTACCCGATCATACGCCTACTCAGTCAGGTTGGATTGCACCATTTGCAAGTTCCTCTAACAATGCCAGCTTGTTGCCACATCCACCATACCACTGAACTGTCCTGGGTCCTTGGTGGCAACCGCTGAGGCAGACATCATATCCATCCACCACACTTTGAATTAACCATTTATCTGATGATATTGTCCCCTTGCCCTTCTCCAGCCACAGTGGTCCTCAACACAGAGGCACCCACATGCTGGATCATGCCCAGAGAAATGCGCAACATGTCCAAAATGTCATAGCTGTTCAGGAACCTATTTTAACCAGAAGAATGAGACCCTCATCGATGTTGAGCTTGTATGGGCTTAATGGTAAGGTGTCAACAATTGTGGAGCTGCCTGTGTAATTAGTCATTTTAAAGAGTTCCTTAACATGCTTAACATGTGCTCATGTTTACCTCTGTAGTGATCCTCACCATCAAACACTTCTAATGTGATTTTCAGCTATTCCACGGTGACAAGAAGTGGTTTAGTGTGAGGTTTTTATTTTTGCCCCATAGGGTCACATTGTGTACTCATTCAGCCCATAATGTGTTAACATTCTAATTACCTCCGCCAAGGAGGTTATGTTTTCGGTCGCGTTTGTTTGTTTGTCTGTCTGTCAGCAGGATAACTCAAAATGTTTTGAACGGATTTTGATGAAATTTTGTGGAGTGGTTGGAAATGACGAGGAACAAGTGATTAAATTGTAGTGGTGATCTGGATCACGATCCGGATCCCGATGCTAACGCGTTAGCATATCTATGGCATTTTTAATGTTAAAAGTTAGCATTAAGCAGTTGCAGCTGTCATCACGTTCGGGTGCATTTGTTTTCAAATTGTAATATTTATTTTTGTTGAAATTTTGTGGAGTGGTTGGAAATGACAAGAGGAACAAGTGATTCAATTTTACTGGTGATCCGGATCACGATCCGGATCACGATGCTAACGCGTTAGCATGTCTATGGCATTTTCAATGTTAAAAGTTAGCATTAAGCAGTTGCAGCTGTCATCATGTTTGGGTGCATTTGTTTTCAAATTGTAATACGAGGTCTGTTAGAAAAGTATCTGACCTTTTTATTTTTTTCAAAAACCTGATGGATTTGAATCACGTGTGCTTGCATGAGCAAACCTTGAACCTTCGTGCGCATGCGTGATTTTTTTCATGCCTGTCGGTTGCATCATTTGCTTGTAAGCAGCCTTTTGTCGTTTTTTTCTTTGCAAGGAAATGGCGGAACGACTGGAGCAGCGTGACTGCATCAAATTTTGCCAGAAACTGGGCGACAGCCAGGTGGAAACCATTCGGATTATTCAGATGGTTTTCAGTGACGATCCTATGGGCAACACACAGAGTAAGGAGGGGTACAACTGGTTTAAAGACGTCCGCACAACGGTGGAGAGCATGCCGCGCTCCGGGCAGCCATCAACATGTTGAAATGACCGGATCATTTCCAAAGTGAACACTGTGATGATATGGGACCATCGTGTGACTATCCGAGAAATTGCAGAAGAGGTGGACATCAGCACTTTTTCAGCACATTCCACTGTTACAGAAGATTTGGCCATGAAAAGAGTGGCGGCAAAATTCATCGGCACGAAGCTGATGGCGCAGCAAAAGTGCCTCCGTGATGAAGTCTCACAGGACATGTTGTGACATGCCCAGCTCTTGCACCATTCGGAAGATTCAGGTGGCTTTCAGTGGCTTTTCAGTCATGTGACTATCCAAGAAATTGTGGACGAGGTGAGCATGTCCCAACATGTCCTGTGAGGCTTCAACACGAAGGCACTTTTGCTGCGCAATCAGCTTTGTGCCGATTAATTTTGCTGCAACTCTTTTCATGGCCAAATCTTCTGTCACAGTGGAATGTGCCGAAAAAGTGCTGATGTCCACCTCTTCTGCAATTTCTCGGACAGTCACACGATGGTCCCACGTCACCACAGCGTTCACTTTGGAAATGATCCGGTCATTTCAGCATGTTGATGGCCGCCCGGAGCGTGGCTCGCTCTCCACCGTTGTGCAGACGTCTTTAAACCGGTTGTACCGCTCCTTAATCTGTGTGATGCCCATAGGATCGTCACCGAAAGCCGTCTGAATAATCCAAATGATTTCCACCTGTCTGTCACCCAGTTTCTGGCAAAATTTGATGCAGTCGCGCTGCTCCAGTCGTTCCACCATTTCCTTGCAAAGACAAAACGACGAGAGACTCCACCCATCCTCACACAAAGGCTGCTTACAAGCAAATGACGCAACTGACAGGCGTGAAAAAACTCACGCATGCGCACAAAGGTTCAAGGTTGGCTCATGCAAGCACACGTGATTCAAATCCATCAGGTTTTTGAAAAAAATAAAAAGGTCGGATACTTTTCTAACAGACCTTGTATCCCTTAAATTTATTTTTGTTTATATATTAATAATCTAATGATTATTATATACAATTTCAGAGAAGGAGACAAAAAGAAATAGATCACTGTGCCAAGGAGGGAATCTCTTTAGGGTCAGTGACCCTATGGCCTTGTTTAGATAAGTGTTTCATAAATGTTAAAAAATTCATATATTTGCAGTTTAGTTGAATAATAAATTGAATTTTGTCTTTTATTTGTTTTTGTCTATAAGCACATGCAATATCAATATCAGTGCTCAGATGACAGTAGCTTCTGGGAAAAGTGCAAGGTGCAATAAACTGTGATGCCAAGCGCTAAGGATATATGCTATCCAGTCACAGCAGATGAAACTTTTTTTTACTACTGAGCAAACATCATTGTTAGACTTTTTTAGGTTCATTGATTCCACGGTGTGTACGAGGTCTGTCCGTAAAGTATAGGTCCTTTTTATTTTTTTCAAAAACTATATGGATTTCATTCATATGTTTTTACGTCAGACATGCTTGAACCCTCGTGCGCATACGTGAGTTTTTCCACGCCTGTCGGTGACGTCATTCGCCTGTGAGCACTCCTTGTGGGAGGAGTCGTCCAGCCCCTCGTCGGAATTCCTTTGTTTGAGAAGTTGCTGAGAGACTGGCGCTTTGTTTGATCAAAATTTTTTTTAAACCTGTGAGACACATCGAAGTGGACATGGTTCGAAAAATTAAGCTGGTTTTCAGTGAAAATTTTAACAGCTGATGAGAGATTTTGAGGTGATTCTGTCGCTTTAAGGACTTCCCACGGTGCGAGACGTCGTGCAGCGCTCTCAGGTAGCGTCGTCAGCCTGTTTCAAGCTTAAAACCTCCACATTTCAGGCTCTGTTGATCCAGGACGTCGTGAGATCATGTCATGTTTGCTTGAGTAAAAATGAAAAGGCGTGAAGAGGACAAGCAAAGAGACACACGTGAGCCAATTTAAGGCCAAGATGAGATGTGAACATAGACGCTGGATACAAAATAAAATAAGAGCCAGGCATGACAGAGACCAGTGGGGAACTGAAGAGGCTGAAATAAAGAAGTTGCTTGAAATGGATGACAGACAGAGAAATAGGAGTGTAGCTACAGTGCACTTTTGTGCAGTGAGCCAAACAAGTCCACACCCTGCTGGTTAAAAGAGCAGTGGGTTCCTATACTTGCAGGGATCTCATTAAAGTTGCACCACTTCTTCATCTTAATTACGCTCTCCGGACCTGCTGACTCTGCTCTGAATGGCTGTCTGAAATATGGCCGGAAATATTTTTTTTGTGAAGCTTTAAAAAGAGTTGGCAGTGCCAAACTGCAGATGCTCCCTTTGTTCTTGGAGGTTAAAATGATAAAGAATCAAATTAATATCATGACCTCCTTGTTGGTTAAAAGATTGAGCGTCATCTGATAAACCCATTAGCAATTTTGTTTTGTCGTTAATTTGCAGAATGGTGTAATGACAGTGAAAAGGTAATGTCCCATGAGGAGGATGGTCATAAAGACAAGAATGGCTTAATTTGTTTTATTATTCCCTTTACAACTACCATAATGCATGACATTTATTTGACATCACCTTTACTATATGCCCGACTTCAATCCGTCACTCAGTAGAGATATCAGCGCTGATGTAACCTTTCTCTATCATTTCATCTGCTGTCTTTCTTCTACTTTTTGTCTTTCATTTCCTCTTGCCTCATTTTTCTCTCTCATCACCTTTCTTTGACCCTCTCCTTTGATTTCTCCTTTTTTTTTTTGTCTAATTCTGTCTCTCTTTCATTCCCTCCTCTTCCCTGTCCCCTTGCTTACTTGTCCCCAGGTGCTGAAAGGATTCCCGGAATGTCTCCAGGCAGATATTTGCCTCCATCTGAACAGGACCTTACTGCAGAACTGTAAAGCTTTTAAAGGTTCCACAAAGGGCTGCCTCAGGGCCTTGGCCATGAAATTCAAAACCACCCACGCACCCCCAGGTGACACACTGGTCCACGCAGGGGATGTCATCACCGCCCTCTACTTCATATCCAGAGGATCCATAGAGATACTGAGAGGAGATGTGGTGGTAGCCATCTTGGGTAAAACATACATTTCAGTGTTAATGTTTCATGTGGTCATGGTGTAGTAGCAAAATGAAAAAATATAGCACAATACTAAAATACCCTCACCCATATGAGCATTGTGTTCTTCATAATTTGCAGTTGTTTATTTATTAATTATTAAGATCCTGTTGTCTTGCGTACAGTTTGTACATGTTCAAATCAAATAATCATTTGTTCATGTTGTGTAAATCAAGGAATATTTGCAGATCACCTTCTGAGCATTTGCACATATTAATATTAATGAGACAAATTTAACTCCATAGAAATTTAGCTTTGCGTTAGCGAACATTAGCGTGCAAGTTAACATCCACAAAATGTCTTGTAAATGACACCAGAGGTGTTATCAGGTTACAAGAACAGTGTTTTCAGTTTTAGAAGTGTTTATTTCTTGCTAGCTTTTACATAATATACATAATACGAAGTCTGTTAGAAAAGTATCTGACCTTTTTTTTTTTTTTGGCAAAAACCTGATGGAGTTGAATCACGTGTGGTTGCATGAGCCAACCTTGAACCTTCATGCGCATGCGTGAATTTTTTCATGCCTGTCGATTGCTTCATTTGCTGGTAAGCAGCATTTGTGTGAGGACGTGTGTGGTGCTCTCGACGGATTTTCATTGCAGGGAAAATGACAGAACAACTGGAGCAGCGCTAATGCATCAGATTTTACCAGAAACTGGGCGACAGCCAGGTGGAAACCATTCGGAAGATTCAGACAGCTTTCGGTGGCTTTTCAGTCGTGTGACTACCCGAGAAATTGTGGAAGAGGTGGGCATCATTTTTCGGAGTCCAGCATGTCCTGTGATTCAACACGAAGTTGCTTTTGCTCCGCCGTCAGCTTCGGCACGAATTCCACTGCCACTCTTTTCATGGCCAAATCTTCTGTCACAGTGGAATGTGCTGAAAAAGTGCTGATGTCCACCTCTTCCACAATTTCTCGGATAGTTACAGGATGCTCCTGCATCACCACAGCGTTCACAATGACATGGTCATTTCAGCATATTGATGGCCGACCGGAGCGTGGCTCGCTCTCCACCGTTGTGAGGACGTCTTTAAACCGGTTGTACCACTCCTTAATCTGTGTGACGCCCATAGCATCGTCACCGAAAGCCGTCTGAATATTCAGAATGATTTCCACCTGGCTGTCGCCCAGTTTCTGGCAAAATTTGATGCAGTAGCGCTGCTCCAGTCATTCAGTTATTTTCCTTGCAATGAAAAACCGCCGAGAGCACTACACACGTCCTCACACAAATGCTGCTTGCCAGCAACTGACGCAATCGACAGGTGTGAAAAAATTCACGCATGTGCACGAAGGTTCAAGGTTGGCTCATGCCAGCACGCTTGATTCAAATCCATCATGTTTTTGCAAAAAAAAAATAAGGTCGGATACTTTTCTAACGGACCTCGTATACCAGAAACGCTGCTCTTGTGGCGACCGGTAGCAGGTGTCTGCGGCTGTTTGATTGGTTGTAATTTTGTTGTCTGCATTTTTAGTTTGTGTTTTTTATTTTATTTCATTTTATTTTTGTTTTGTTTTTCTGTGCGTATCAAGACTAATGATGGAGATATTTTCTTTCCTACTCCTGGCAATTGTGCTGAACATTGCTCAGGGTTTGTTTGTCAAGCCCACCGGGATCCAATATACAAGAGATTTTCTCCTTGGATTTAAATCAAGCAAGTATGTGGCGGACTTTGACATAACTCGATTACTGAGTCAGGAGGTGTCCGATTGTTCTGATTTTTTAGTTGATGTCAATCCTCCGACACGGTGGTGTCCAGCTACTTCTGGTAAACAAACCAGGAAGAGAGGGAAATGCAGCAATGTGTGGCAACGACTGAGCAAACTGGCAAGAAAGAAACGTCACCCTTTACCAATGATACTGCTGGCTAATGTGCAGCCCCTAAGGACTGATGAACTGCAAATATGTGTGGCCTCGATGCGCGAGTTCAGGGACACTTGTGTGATGGCTTTCACTGAGATATGGCTGGCAAACAGTGACCTGGATCCTAATGTAATCATTGATGGTTTTCGGGTTCTGATCCATTTGGATCGTGACCCAGAGATGACGAGGAAGCACCAAATCAAATCAAATCAATTTTATTAATATAGTGCCAAATCACAACAAACAGTTGCCCCAAGCCGCTTTATATTGTAAGGCAAAAGCCATACAATAATTACATAAAAACCCCAACGGTCAAAACGACCCCCTGTGAGCAAGCACTTGGCGACAGTGGGAAGGAAAAACTCCCTTTTAACAGGAAGAAACCTCCAGCAGAACCAGGCTCAGGGAGGGGCAGTTTTCTGCTGGGACTGGTTGGGGCTGAGGGGAGAGAATCAGGAAAAAGACATGCTGTGGAAGAGAGCAGAGATCAATCACTAATGATTAAATGCAGAGTGGTGCATACAGAGCAAAAAGAGGTGAATAAAAAGAAACAGTGCATCATGGGAACCCCCCAGCAGTCTAAGTCTATAGCAGCATAACTAAGGGATGGTTCAGGGTCACCTGATCCAGCCCTAACTACACTCAACAAAAATATAAACGCAACACTTTTGGTTTTGCTCCCATGTTGTATGAGACAAACTCAAAGATCTAAAACTTTTTCCACATACACAATATCACCATTTCCCTCAAATATTGTTCACAAACCAGTCTAAATCTGTGATAGTGAGCACTTCTCCTTTGCTGAGATAATCCATCCCACCTCACAGATGTGCCATACCAAGATGCTGATTAGACACCATGATTAGTGCACAGGTGTGCCTTAGACTGCCCACAATAAAAGGCCACTCTGAAAGGTGCAGTTTTGTTTTATTTGGGGGGGGGGGGATACCAGTCAGTATCTGGTGTGACCACCATTTGCCTCATGCAGTGCAACACATCTCCTTCGCATAGAGTTGATCAGGTTGTCAATTGTGGCCTGTGGAATGTTGGTCCACTCCTCTTCAATGGCTGTGCGAAGTTGCTGGATATTGGCAGGAACTGGTACACGCTGTCGTATACGCCGGTCCAGAGCATCCCAAACATGCTCAATGGGTGACATGTCTGGTGAGTATGCCGGCCATGCAAGAACTGGGACATTTTATGAAACTAATGACAGGCCTGTTGTGTGTGGGGGGGCTTGGCTGGACACTGTTTTGTGGTTTTTGTGTTTGTTTTCCTTCCCAGGTGGTTTGGGGCTGATCTCTGGGGAGAATGTGCTGCAGAAGAGTCTCTCACCTCTGTCACGGTGATCTGCTGCACCTGTTGCACTCACGTGCGATTCTCTAATCAGGACGATCTATGACACCTGTGACATTCACGTGCAGTTCTGAGGACTCTCAGCTGGTACCAATGAAGAGATGAAGAACTGCATTTAAGCCAGCAGTGATCTGGGCTTAAGTGCCGGAGAATACGACCGTGTGACGACCGTTTGAGGACGCTGAGGGCCGCTCCAGAATCTGACATTGCGTCTGTGAAGGAGGACGAGGGTGAGAGGCAAGCGCTGTCAGCACACGTCAGAGGTGATTATCCCTTAAAAGCTTATCTGTGAATATAATGTGGCGTTTTTGCGCAGCTAAATTTAAGTATTGAAGAAAATTGTCTCGTTTGCTCCTCGTGGCTGTGGCGTGCGGATTGATAATCCTCCACAAGCTGTGAGCAGCTGTTCTTCTGAATTAAGTCTGAAATCAGACCTGAACGTGTTGATGATAAGTGTGCCTCTAAATAGTTTTTCTTGGTAAAAGTATTGAATAACCTTACCTCTGTTCCTCCTTCACAGAGTACAGTCTTGGGAAAAGCCACCTGGGGGGTGTCGGCGGAGCTCCTGAGTCCAGAACGTTCGGGCTCCGATCCGTTGAGGCGCTGGGAGAGCGCGCCACCTCTTCACCCCACCAGACTTATTTATTTTGTATTGCACAGTGGGAAGAAAAATAAATTTGTTTCTTTTGGAACTGCTTCTGGTTATTTAGCGCTGGGTTCAGTCAGACGCTGGACCGCTCCTCAATTTGCGTCCAGACCTTAACAAGGCCTGCATGAAGACAATAACACTGTGTTTTTAAATGGTTTTAATTCTGATGTGATGTTAGCTAATTAATTAAATAGCTTTTATATTAGATTTTCTAACAATGATTTTAGTGCGAAAATCAGTCATATGAGGGAGAATTTGGTCAGTGCTCCCCCTGGTTTTGATTTTGACATGTCTATGGTCAAATCATTATTTAAACAAATCAAGGTTAGGAAAAGCCCTGGCCCCGACATCATCAGCGGTTGAGTCCTTAAGTCCTGTGTTGGTCAGCTAAGTGAGATCTTTAAAATGATCTTTACTCTGTCACTTCAGACGCAAACAGTGCCAAAGATTTGGGTGCACTCTACAGTCATTCCTGTGGCTGTGTAAGAACCCAAAGGTCTTAAATGACTTTCGAACTGTAGCTCTCACCTCCTTGGTGATGAAGACTTTTGAGAGGCTGGTTAAGCAGGAGTTACTGAAGCAGGTGGAGGAACAGTTTCATCAGCTCCAGTTTGCTTACAGGGCTGGCAGAGGTGTTGAGGATGCAAAACTTAGTTTGTTAATTTTCCTTTATGAACATCTGGAAACTCCAGAAACTGATGCTAGGCTCCTTTTTTATTGACTTCAGCATTTAATACTATTCAGCCCTATCTGTTGGCTGAGAAACTTCAGGCTCTTTTTAACTTGAAGCCTAACTTAATTGGTTGGATGCTGGATTTTCTATCCAACAGGTCGCAGTGTGTTTGGGTTAATGGTGTTCTATCCTCAAAAGCTTTTTCTTCCACGGGCTCTCCACAGGGCTGTGTTTTGTCGCCATTGCTTTTTATCTTCTATACTAATGATTCTAGGAGTAAATATGAGAATAGGCACTGTGTGAAATTTGCAGATGACACTGTTATAGTGAGCCTTCTGAATAATGAGGAGGAGGGGTGTGGCCCTGTAGTCGATGATTTTATTGCTTGGTGTGAGAACTTTTATCTGTCCATCAATGTTTCTAAGAAAAAGGATGACAATTGATTTCCGAAGATCACGGCACGTCTTACAAACTGTTATTCAGAACAGTGATATTGATAAAGTGGATGAGTACAAATACTTAGGATCATCAACAGCAAATTATCTTTTGAGAGCAACACAGAGGCTGCAAAAAGGTCCAACAGAAACTTTTCTTTTAGAGGAAGATGAAATAATTCAGTGTGTGCAGGACTCTGATGACTTTGTTTTATCAGTGTTTTATTGAATCAGTCCTGACATTTTGTATGGTGGTGTGCTACGGTCAGTGTTGCCACAGTTACTTTGAAAAAGTAATCCAATTACTGATTACTGATTACTCCTTGAAAAAGTAACTTAGTTACTTTACTGATTACTCAATTGTATAAGTAACTAAGTTAGATTACTAGTTACTTTTTTAGTTACTTTCCCCAGCTGCCGACAACAACCCATGTCAACATGACAATGATACCTGTTTTGCCAAAACTCACTTTATACTCACCCTTTCTTGACTTCAATGAAAACAAATACTTGTTTTATAAAAAGTAAAATAAAGACCTCTTTCTTGACCTCATATTTAACTGTTGACAGCACTGTAACAGTAAAACTTGCAATTTCAAACCTACATTGTTTATTAATGTAACTATTAAATTCTAACATTTTTCTAACATTTAAATTCTCTAAACATTTTACTTGTCGAAATTATTATTATTTTAAGCAGTATTAGTAGTTGTAGTACAAAACGGCTTCAAAACTGTACCTTTAATCTAGGGGTGTTGTGGGGGGGGCACATCCTTGCCCCACGCCCCCATTCCATCTAGATTCGCCCCTGCTTTGGCGTTTGAGCACAAAGAATGAATAACATTTATTTATGCAGAAAACAGGACCAGATTTACAGGTAAGAAAGTTTTATTGCGTTTTCACATCATGTGGTCCTCAGAAAGAGAGTTTAGGTGCATTTGAGTGGAAAACAGTGTTAGTTGTTGACGCGTCGCGGAGGATCAGCTGTTTTTAACGAGACGATACGGAGCAGCTCAGAATTCTAAATAAAGGAGGGAAAAAAGTATAAAAATGTCTTTGTAAAGCTCAGTGCAGGTGTGCTGATCACCGCGCTTTAAGAGGTGACGACGAGTCGAGCAGCTGCAAAAAAACGTGGATGAAAAGCTCACAGCTCACTTAAAGTGGGCAGTTCAGTCAAACCCCAACCTCCTGCCCACGGACCAAGTTTAATGCTGCTATCGACCCACAATGAAAAGTAACGCACAGTGACTTGGAGAAGTAACTTTAATCTGATTACTGATTTGGAAAGATTAACGCGTTAGATTACTCGTTACTAAAAAAAAGTGCTCAGAATAGAGTAACGCGTTACCGGCATCACTGGCTACGGTGGTCTTCCAGTGAGCAGCAAGTGTAGGCTAATAAAGCTAGTAAACGTGGCGTCTAAGGTGGTCGGGGTATCGCCACCACAGCTACAACATATGTATGACAATGTGTCAGAGGAAAGACTAACCAAATTTTGACCTGCCCTGAGCACCCACTCTTTGGGAAGTTTAATTTGCTCCCCTCTAGCCGCCGTTTTAGGCTACTTAAGCTAAGGACTAGTCGTGCCAGGGATTCTTTTATTCCTGTGGCTGTCAGGAATTTGAATGCATTGAACTCACATTTCTTTAAAAAATTTTTTACATGATTTTTAAATATTGTATTATTTATTTTTTATTCCTGTCAATGTTTATGATGACAGTTTTAGGTGTGTATTGTTCATTGCCTTTGCCAATGGTTTTGGGGGGAAGGAGTGTTTTTATTGTTGAGTGTCTAAAAACAGCATTTTCAGTTTTAGAAGTGCTTATTTCTCGCTAGCTTTTACATAATATATGAGAAACGTATATAAACACACAAAACAAAGCAGTTTTGAAGAGACCAGCGACTGACATCACGGTGCAGCTTTGGCGGTCACCCACGACACTCAAAACATGAAATGGAACAGATTATAACAGAATGCGACTTTTTAAACCTCTTAAAATACATACAAGATTAGCCGTCTTTGAACTTGTCCAAGGTCTGTGCCCCAAGAATGTTCCCTGTGAATTTCAACACTCTGGCAGTAATAGGACTAGACTTATGCTGAGCACGGACAGATGTACAGATGGACAAAAAGCCATTGCAATACCTGATGGCCATATTTTGGCCTTGGGTAACTAGAAGAACTAAATTTAGATGTCAGCATTTTGACTATTTTTTCCAGAATAGTCTTTCAAACACACAAAGCAGGTGGCACTGTGGAAAAGATGTTGGACTTCCAATAAGTAGACTGGGGATTGATTCCCAGTGCTTGCTTCAGCCAACTGTAAATGGGCACTGGCTTTTGCAATGACTACCAATGGACTAACCTGCAATGGACTACCATCCCAACCGGGGGAGTTGTAGTACTGTCATCTGCTTCACCTGACATCATCTGGAGATAAAGACTGTATTGATGGGCCTCAAGGGCTGTCCAGGACTTATACTTCATTCAAATACAATCCTGTGGTGGCTCGGTGGGATGACATGAACATATGCAGCAGGCTTTGTCTCCTGATTTCTAGAGGAACATTTGTTGATGTGTTGCTTTTTCTTTATTCTTTATAATTAACTGCTACAACAGCCAATGTTTATGATTTCCACAAACTTATGTTTGGGTGTGAATCAAAACAGGACATGATTCTGCTCATCAACAGGATGCTATTGTTTAACTGGTACTGCCATCTGCTGGTGAGCTTAAAGTGCTGCACCTTTTACCTCTAAAGGTTGATGGCAACTGGAGTCCTTTTTGGACTTCAAGACATTGTGCCACTCATTCAAGTAGCTTCTTCTGTTTCTTTTTTTCTTATGAAGCAGCCAATTAAGAGCAAGGAAACACCACTTTAATTGACCAGATGTGGTTACAGCAGGTACACCTGGAATGAGCCAGGTTAGTGAACCCTGCTATACACTAAACTGTGACATGTCTCTGTGAGATCACCTGGGTGACTGAAAAACTTAATTGGCAGGTTCCTTCTCCACTTGATAAATGGCCTATTTAGACTCTAACCCCTGTATTTCTAAACAGGATAAATTGCCTGGGATATTCATGAGTCCTGCAATAGACTACACAAAAAAAAAAAAAAAACTAACACTGACAGTGTATATATGGTTCTGTGTGGATCATGGGACAGTTGCATCACGTGCCGACAGAATTATCTGATGCCTGTGGTAACTTTGACGTTAAGGAGGGGCAGACTCTTTCATAGTGACTCATGGAGGGGAGAGGAGGTTCCGCTGACTTTGCCACAGACACTCAACAAACTGTAGCGGACCGAGCCAGTCTCCCATCAGCCTGGACAGCCACACCAGGGGATGAAACTCAGCAACCTGGTGGACAAACTCTGGTGCTGACACAGTGATCTGACAGAGGAACTGTGGCACAAAGTGCCAAAGTCACAGAGGAACTTTTTTCAGCCATGACAAGGAATTCAAGTATTTTCAGATGTTGTTTTCCAAACTCACGAGGCTTTATGTGGATAATTTTTCTTCAGGATGTGATGATGAATTCCACTGAAACAAACAGGTAAGGCTTTTTATTTACGCTGTGTGTGAATTTACTCCACATGACAACTGTGGCTTTCAGCCAATCAATGGACAGCACTGATGGATGTATTTCGACTTATGGGTAAATTACATGAAAGCCTGTAATAATCCATAAATTAGCCACATCATTGTGTAAGCCGTAGTGTTCAAAACGGATGACAAAAGTAGTGGCTTATAGTCTGGAAATTACAGCACATGTGCATGAAAATCCCCCATGGAGAGGGTGACATCACACTGCTATAAAGGGGTTTCGGGTGTCATAGTATCGGAGAAGTTTTATGATTACAAGTACAAGTAAATGAATATGGTGTCTGGCCAATACCCAATACTGGTATCGGAATCGGTGCGTCCTGTTGTGTGGGCCGCCAGAAGAGGAGGTACTGCTGGCCCACCACCAGAGGGCGCCCTGCCTGAAGTGCGGGCTTCAGGCACGAGAGGGCACTGCCCCCACGGACACAGCGGGGGGTGACAGCTGTCATTCATTATCTCCTGACAGCTGTCACTCATTCATGCTTCATCATCTCACTCCATAAAACCCGGACGTCATCTCCACCTCATCGCCGAGATATCGTCAAACCGTTCAGGTAGTATTCTCAGCCTTGAAAGGGAACTGTGTATCAGTCTGAACTCTTTTTTGCAGCCGCTTTCCTGTGGTGTTCCGTGTCTGTGTGACCGGCGTTCGGTGTGTCCAGCAACAGCTCCGCTGCACACCTCTACCAGATAAGTGGGTAGACAAGAGCTGCACGAGTGTGTGTTAGAGGTGGAGGTGGCATTCCCACCGTTGTTGCTACTGGGTGTGCACACACCCATATCTTATTGTCTCTGCTCCCTGCCAGCAGTACCAGATCCGACCTTCGAAGACGGTGGCCACCTGGGGACTCGGGACTTGGCGGCTCCAGTATTCTCCGGGTTCGGTGGCGGAGGAAATTGTGTGGTTCCGGTTCATCTCAGGATAGACGTCTTCTATCCTCGAGCCTGCCCACACGTCACCTTTGTGATTGACTGTCTGTTAAATTTCACATTCCTCTGTGTTGTGCTCATTCACAACAGTAAAGTGTTCATATTTGACTTTCATTGTCCGTTCATTTGCACCCCCTGTTGTGGGTCCGTGTCACTACACTTTCCCCAACACATCCCTAATGAAAACAAACACGGCGTGTTGCACTGCTACCTGCTGAACACAACCAAATACATGCTTTAACAGTTCAGGAATGTGCATCTATATCAAATTATGAATTTAATATTTAAAGGCTTGAGCCAACACTATCGCCATGCTATTTATCTATTACACGTGTTGGACTTTTTTGTTAAAAAAAATCCTGCAATGAACTGTCGTAGTTAATGTGCTGACAGTAAATTTCTCTGTAACTACAATCAGTTAAACGTGATAACCATGAGGCATGCAGAAATTTAATTCTGTCAAAAGCTGTTTTGAGATCATTAAGATTTTTTAAGCTACCATTACATATGAAGTTCAGCACTGTCATTCTTGGCAGAAGTACAAACTTTATCTTCTGAAAAATCGACTAAGAAACACACATCATTTTGTTCATAATAAGTGCTATAATAAGCATCAGTGAAACAAACCAAACATGCTAAAAAGCATTTGTTTTAAATAGTTTATTTATTATGTTAATGAGATGTCCTGTCAGTAGTGGAGTAACAGATCACAGTTGATCTGTGATCTGTACAAATGCAGTATTTGTCTAATGTGCGGCTTAAAAACTGTATCTGATCTGAACTGTGGCTCTTGTGATCAGTGATGCCCCTATCTGTCAGGGTAGAACATAACATAATGAAGAATTCTAAGCCAGAGAGCTATCAGTAAGGGAGAGTGAAAATCCTTTTGACCAGAGGCAAAAGGTAATGATTGTTTCATTTGTTGTTAACTTGAGCTCATGTCAATGCCAAAGGTTTCTTTGTTTCAACCTTCCCAGGAAAGAATGATATCTTTGGCGAGCCCATCAACCTGTATGCCCGAGCAGGGAAATCAAATGCTGATGTCAGAGCTCTTACCTACTGCGACCTCCACAAAATCTTCAGAGAAGATGTTCTAGAGGTTTTGGACATGTATCCTGAATTTGCTGACCACTTCTGGAACAACCTGGAAATAACTTTCAACCTCAGAGATGTGAGTTTAGAACTTGGTTCTGTTCTTTGAGACTTTTTCAATAATGACTCTCAATGTAACTTGTTGACGAGAAAGGAGTGACACAGATTCAGAGAAATATGAGGATGACTTGTATGATTGTTCAACTGTGAGTGTCTCTTCTGTGGAGTTCTTTTACTACAGGATATAAACATTGATTGTCCTTCAATATTTGGACAGCACTGATTGATAATTGGAAAACCAATTAAAAAATGTCCATGTGGCGTTTCAGTTAATTCACACTATTTATTGCTTCTTTTTGTCAGACCAACATGATTCCAGGCTCTCCGAGCAGTGATGACCGTGGGGGATTTAACAAATTACGCAGGCGCAAGCTTTCATTCCGCCGCCGTACAGAAAAAGGTAAAAAAAAAAATTAAATAACTGGATTGTCTTTTTTTTTCCTTTGATGCACCAGATCAATGCTAAAAGCAACTATGCTGATGTAATTATCCTATAGACATGTCTGAAATGTGCTGGATCATTACTAAATGCTGAAATGATGTTGAATTTGGAGCAGGTATGGTTGTCTTCGAGTGAAAGAGACAGGTTGTTTTTGCATAGAATTAAACTAAATTACAGAAACAATCATTTTTACAATGCATACTGGCAAAATGGTGAAGCAGAATACTGTAACTGGTCCTGTATGTTGGTGCCTGTCTGCAAACAAGAGAACTAAAATAAATAGCAGGATGGGTTTTCACCATAGTTGGTGAAAATATTACTTGGGCAGATATCTTGAGATAATTAACTTAGGCCTCAAATCACAACCCGCTGGACCTGCTGCTACAGGCAGCCTAAGGGGGAAAAATTGCAAAGCCATGCATGAGAAGTGCGCATCACTTGCATTTGTGCAGCGCTGTAGAAGGTTGCAGACTGCCTGTGGAGACTTTTGGTCCTGCACATGTACATACGGGACCGTAGTCCCTTTGTACACGTGAACCAAGTCAGGAGCGCGGGTGGAGCAGTGCTCACTCAAAGCCTGCCCACAGGCGAATGACGCAACCGACAGGCGTGGAAAAACTCACGCATGCGCACGAAGGTTCAAGCTTGGCTGATGTAAAAACATATGAATCAAATCCATATAGTTGAAAAAATAAAAAGGTCTGTTACTTTTCTAACAGACCTCATATATATACAGTGAGGAAAATAAGTATTTGAACACCCTGTGATTTTGCAAGTTCTCCCACTTAGAAGTCATGGAGGGGTCTGAAATTTTCATCTTAGGTGCATGTCCACTGTGAGAGACATAATCTAAAAACAAACAAAAAAAATCTGGAAATCACAATGTATGATTTTTTAAAATAATTTATTTGTATGTTACTGCTGCAAATAAGTATTTCAACATCTGTGAAAATCAATGTCAATATTTGGTACAGTAGCCTTTGTTTGCAATTACAAAGGTCAAACGTTTCCTGTAGTTTTCCAGGATTGCACACACTGCAGCAGGGATTTTGGTCCACTCCTCCATACAGATCTTCAGAGTTTCAGCTCCCTCCAAAGATTTTCTATTGAGTTTAGGTCTGGAGACTGGCCAGGCCACTCCGGGACCTTGAAATGCTTCTTACGGAGCCCCTTCTTAGTTGCCCTGGCTGTGTGTTTGGGGTCATTGTCATGCTGGAAGACCCAGCCATGACCCATCTTCAATGCTCTTACTGTGGGAAGGAGGTTGTTTGCCAAAATCTCGCAATACATGACCCCATCCATCCTCCCTTCAGTACGGTGTAGTCATCCTGTCCCCTTTGCAGAAGAGCACCCCCAGAGTATGATGTTTCCACCCCCATGCTTCATGGTTGGGATGGTTTTCTTGGGTTGTTCTCATCCTCTAAACATGGTAAATGGAGTTGATTCCAAAAAGCTCTATTCTGGTCTCATCTGACCACATGACCTTCTCCCATGCCTCCTCTGGATCATCCAGTTGGTCACTGGTGAACTTCACCAGCCTGGACATTGTGCTGCTTGAGCAGGGGGACCTTGCTGCCCTGCAGGATTTTAAACCATGACAGCATCATGTGTTATTAATGTAATCTTTGTGACTGTGGTCCCAGCTGTCTTCAGGTCATTGACCAGGTCCTCCTGTGTAGTTCTGAGCTTTCTCAGAATCATCCTTACCCCACAAAGTGAGATCTTGCATGGAATCCCAGACCGAGGGAGATTGACAGTCATCTTGTGTTTCTTCCACTTTCTAATAAATAATCATAACAGTTGTTGTCTTCTACCAAGCTGCTTGCCTGTTGTCCTGTAGTCCATCCCAGCCTTGTGCAGGTCTACAGTTTTGTCCCTGGTGTCCATAGACAGCTCTTTGGTCTTGGCTATGGTGGACAGGTTGGAGTGTGATTGATTGTGAGTGTGTGAACAGGTGTCTTTTATACTGGTAACAAGTTCAAACAGGTGCAGTTAATATAGGTAAAGAGTGCAGAATAAGACGGCTTCTTAAAGAAAAATTAACAGGTCTGTGTGAGCCAGAATTCTTGCTGGTTGGTAGATGTTCAAATACTTATTTCCAGCAGTAACATACAAATAAATTATTAAAAAAATCATACATTGTGATTTCTGGATTTTTTTTTTTTTAGATGATGTCTCTCACAGTGGACTTGCACCTAAGATGAAAATTTCAGACCCCTCCATGGTTTCTAAGTGGGAGAACTTGCAAAATCACAGGATGTTCAAATACTTATTTTCCTAACTATATATATATATATTATACAAATAACGGCTGGTAAGGAGTCCAACATAGAGAAATACTGGATGAAGAAAAGTTATATTGGACTTGGTTACGCCTCGTCCAATATAACTTTTCTTCATACAATATTTCTCTATGTTGGACGACTTGCCATCCATCAATTGTTATGCTCTCCACCCCCCTCCCAAATTAAGCAAACAACAAAGAGTCAAGTAAATTAGATCAATTAATTTTGTTGTGAACAGCATATGATTGATTCTGATGCTTCTAAAACATCAGCAGGGTGCTTGTCTACCTTCTTAGTGTTTTTGGCATCCTTGGAGTTCAATATTTCCACCAGTTCCTCCTCTGTGAACTCAGCAAACCTCGCTGGCAGATGATTTTCTGCTGTTGTTGACATGTTTGTTGCCATTTTTTCAACCAGCGTCTGTCAGCTAGTTCCTGACCTTCGTATGACATGCTCTGATTGGCTAGCTGTTGGCAGTAACCTCTAACGCTATTGGTCAGTGGGAACCAATCCAATATAACTTTTGGTCCTAGCCTTTTTGGATCCTTTTGGATCCAACATAACTTTCTGGTGCCAAGCATGCCAAAATACAGGTAAATGATGGACAGAAAGGCTAATCTGTGATTGGCTATTGCAATCTGAGTGGAGAACACACACACACACACACACACACACACACATATAAGTACGAGGGCTGTCAATAAAGTAACGGTCCTTTTTATTTTTTTCAAAAACTATATGGATTTCATTCATATTTTTTTACGTCATACACGCTTGAACCCTCGTGCGCATGCGTGAGTTTTTCCACGCCTGTCGGTGACGTCATTCGCCTGTGAGCACTCCTTGTGGGAGGAGTCGTCCAGCCCCTTGTCAGAATTCCTTTGTCTGAGAAGTTGCTGAGAGACTGGCACTTTGTTTGATCAAAATTTTTTCTAAACCTGTGAGACACATCGAAGTGGACACTGTTCGAAAAATTAAGCGTGTTTTCAGTGAACATTTTAACGGCTGATGAGAGATTTTGAGGTGATTCTGTCGCTTTAAGGACTTCCCACGGTGCGAGACGTCGCTCAGCGCTCTCAGCCGCCGTCGTCAGCCTGTTCAAGCTGAAAACCTCCACATTTCAGGTTCTATTGATCCAGGACGTCGTGAGAGAACAGAGAAGTTTCAGAAGAAGTCGGTTTCAGCATTTTATCCGGATATTCCACTGTTAAAGGAGATTTTTTTAATGAAAGACGTGCGGACGGGTCCGCGCGTCGGGACGCATCTGCCGCGACGCTCCGCCACAGGAAAAACACCTCTGTTGAAAGCCTTAAGGACAAGTTGGAACTTCTCAGACAAAGGAATTCTGACGAGGGGCTGGACGACTCCTCCCACAAGGAGTGCTCACAGGCGAATGACGTCACCGACAGGCGTGGAAAAACTCACGCATGCGCACGAGGGTTCAAGCATGTCTGACGTAAAAACATATGAATGAAATCCATATAGTTTTTGAAAAAAATAAAAAGGACCGTTACTTTATTGACAGCCCTTGTGTATATATATATATATATATATATATATATATATATACACAAGGTCTATTAGAAAAGTATCCGACCTTATTATTTTTTTCAAAAACCATATGGATTTGAATCACGTGTGATTACATCAGACATGCTTGAACCCTCGTGGGCATGCGAGAGTTTTTTCACGCCTGTCGGTTACGTCATTCGCCTGTTAGCAGTCTTTAAGTGAGGAGTCGCCCACCCTCTCGTCGATTTTTTTCATTGTTTAGGAATGGCTCAGAGACTGCTGCTTTGTTTGATCAAAATTTTTTCAAAACTGTAAGGCACAACTGAGTGGACACCATTCGATAAATTCAGCTGGTTTTCGGTAAAAATTTTAACGGCTGATGAGAGATTTTGGTCTGGTAGTGTCGCCGTAAGGATGGCCCATGGCGCCTGATGGCGATCTGCGCTTCGAGGCGGCAGCGTCTCACCGTTTCAAGTTGAAAACTTCCACATTTCAGGCTCTGTTGATCCAGGAAGTCGTCAGAGAACAGAGAACTTTCAGAAGAAGTCGGCATGAGGAGTTTATTCGGACATTCCATTGTTAACGGACATTTTGTAATGAAAGAACGTGCGGGCAGAGTCGCATGTCGGCCGGACCCGACCGTGGGGGGTCGCGATAGGAAAAACACCTCCGTTGGAAACCTTAACGGGCAAGTTGGAACATGCCCAAGCTGTTAAACAATTTCTCAGTTACTCACTTGTTGAAAGCCATCAAAAGCCACATGAATTTTACAAATGGTTTTCAACACGGAGGTGTTTTTCCTGTCGCGGCCCACACAGATTTGCCGAGTCGTCACGGAAATGACTCGACGAATTTGCACGCACGTCTTTCATTAAAAATTGTCCTTAAACAGTGGAATGTCCGCATAAATTCCTCATGCCGGCCTCTTCTGAATCTTCTCTGTTCTCTCACGACATCCTGGGTGAATTAAGCCTTAAATTAGGATGTTTTCAGGTCGAAACAGGCCGCCGACGGTGCCTGGAAGCGCTGCACGACGTCCTGCTCTGTGGGAAGTCCTTACACCAACAGAAACACCCCATAATCTCTCATCAGCCATTAAATTTTTCACCGAAAACCAGCTTAATTTCTCGAATAGTTGATAAAGCAACGCGCGCCATCTCGAGCAGCGTGTGAAACAAAGGAATTCAGCCGAGAGGGCGGGACCACATCTCACTCAAGGCCTGCCCACAGGGAAATGACATCACCGACACGCGTGAAAAAACTCACGCATGCGCACGAGGGTTCAAGCATGATTGGTGTAATCGCACGTCATTCAAATCCATATAGTTAAAAAAAAATAAAAGGGTTGGTTTATTATCTAATAGACCTTGTATATAAATAATGTGTGTGTGTGTGTGTGTGTGTGTGTAGGGGAGATCACATAGCATATAGCACTGGAGAAGGGAAGAAGGACTATGTTCCACAGTACCCCCCCCCCACATAAACTATGCAACGGTATTAAAAAAAAAAAAACATAGGAAATGTGATCAGATGTGACTTCTATGGTGATGAGTCCCAAAGCACAGTGCTATAATGCAACACAGGCTCACAGTGAGTATTTTTCACTCTTTGAGCACCTTGGACAGTGGCACAGCCTTGAGGCTCATATCAAAATGATGCATCATGTCCACACAAGCTGTTTTTATTGTTGTAATATTGAATGATTTCCACAAATAAAGCTGTGCAAAACATGTATGCACAGTGCGTACAGGATTACGACCGACGGCACAAATAGCTGTCGCCATACTGCTGCAACGTCTGAGAGGCTTGGACCTCCACAGGCAGAAGACAGAAGCTCAGGAGAGGCAGTGGTGGGTCTCCTTTTATATGCACACCTGGCTTACGTCACACGCTAATTAGGAGTTATTGGTACGTGCTAATCACCTGCATCACAAGGGCAGCCGGTACTCCTAACTGATGGTGTTAATTTACAAGTCACATGCACTCCACACACACTGATCACATGTGTCAGACATATGCTTGGGACAGGCTTGGCGCAATATTCTCCACACCTCATGCAAGACAGGTGTTCAGCCTGTACACAGCAAGATCCACACCCGTACTTTTTCCACAAACTTTCCCCCAGATTGCTGCAGCACAGCTGCAACCTATATCTCCCTGGACGCATATGTGTTCAACACACGTGCAGTGGGTTGTGAGTGAGGCCTTAGGAGAAGATTTGGCATTGTGTGGAAAACATATTTTTTGCTATATTTTCTGCAATCAATAGGGTAAGAGATTATCTAAAGTGTATATTAATACAATAACATGCTTTTGGAGGGTGGTATACATTTTCAGAGGTCTGACGTCCATGCCCAGTCTCCCACAATGACAGATATTCGCCCGGGTTTACTGAGATACACAACACGTAACGCGTACATAAAAAGTTGGCTCACTTTAACTTTCGTTGTGTTGTCTGGCGCGCACGCTGCTCTCCAAATTCGGTAGTGTGTTCTCATCAAGCTGGCTGTTTTGGCTGCTGTTCATTGTCGTACTATCCATGAGAAAACTTCTCACCTTTTCATCTTTTCCTCTGCGGACAGTTTTTTTTTCCCCTCTGTGTACAGTTCTTGGGCTGCGCGTGCTATGACATCACTTGTTTACGCACAGTAGGTGGGTATAGCCAGGTAGCGTCAACGTAAATCTATGCTACCGGCCTAGCAACGCCTCAGAAAAGTGATAATAATAATGAGTATTTGTGATTTCTCTGTAACTTGATCTGTCAGACATGTTTATATCCCAGTGTCCAGATTGCGCAGATTTGCGTCATTCCTCTGATGCCTTTCATCTTGTGATTGTTTCACAATGGTTATATTCTAAACCTCAAATAACATCGGCCACACCTCCACATAACAGCTGCAGCAGATGTCAGCCCAATTCTAATTTTCATGGATACTGTATGTGTCCTGAAAGGTCACAGTCTATAATAAACTGAGGGACAATCTTAGTTTCCCACAAACATGATCTAGTGTGTGACTTGATGATGTACTGTTCCAGACTTGAACGAAATGATGAGTGCAAAAACAACCGAAGCATGCCTGTATTGTAACGTTGATACAGCCTCTGTGCTTCTGGAAAACCTCCTAGTGGTGTCACATCATGGACAGCATGTAGAGTGTTACAGTTACCATACAAAAGCAAGGGACTGCCAAGTTTTGCAGTGACAAGAAAAAGAAGGAGCCAAAGAAAAATTCATTCATTCATTCATCTCCAGAGTCTGTAGCCTAAAGTGTATGCGAGGCTATGGCTCAGACTAGTTAGGACTCAAGTCCAATGCAGCAGGTTACTTCCCCAGCCAAGGCTGGTCACCATTTGCAGCTGGGTGTACTGAAACCATGAGATAAAGTGTCTTGTGAGCAAAATTCATACCCAGGTCTAATTATTGGTAGCCCAGCTCCTCAGGGTTACGAGCTCCCCTGTGCTAGGAGAATACAAAATATATATTTAAAGTACAGCAGGGGTCACCAACCCTGTTCCTGGAGGGTCCTCTGCCCTGCAAGTTTTTAATGTCTAAATACTCAAGTCACACCTGATTTTTTTCAAAGTGGTGTTCGTCCAGCTCTTGATTGGCTGAGCGCACCTGATAGAGTTAACTGCCTGGGAGTGGAACAGCGAGAGTTAGAAAACATGCAGAGCAGGGGCCCTCCAGGTATGGATATGGTGTTAAACCATGACCTTCCAAGATGCATTTCTGCTAAAGTGAGATTAACACTTTGCACCTTCTCTCTGTCAAGAACTTCTTCTTCAGCTTCCTTCATTTCAAAAGATTAGGTTTGATGACCACCAAGGCTGCTGCTGTTTGTGATAATTTATCCATGACTTTTTCTGGCATTCTCTCCTTTTATGAAGCATTAGTGCTGATCTATCGCTTTTATTTCATTTTATTCCTCCTTTTATTTCATTTTATTCCTCTGGATAGATGATGCAGATGCTGGGGAGATTAAAAAGTCCCATAAGACCATGCGAAGAAGGCAGAAGGAGGCAACCAACAACCAAAAACAAGAGGAGGGTCCTAAGCGGCAGTGGCAGGCACATCACAGCTCAGTATCTTCCCACTCCAGTGGAGATGAGGTATTTTTCAGCAAGTATTTATATGATGTCCTAGGGATCCGGTTGAGACAATCCTGGAGAGGTGCTGATACACTCTGAAAAGAAGGGGATGAAAGTCAGTCAGAGAAAAAGGGGATATATGTGTAAATGAGAGGGAGTGTGATGGAATAGTGAGACTGTAAGGAGTAGAGGTCATGAGAGTGGATGATTACAAATATTTGGGGTCAAAGGGAAAGTTTACAAGATGGTAATGAGAACAATTCTTTTGTACATTTTAGAGGCAGTGGCAGGACTGGAGACAGAGCTGAAATTACTGGGAGTGACGAGGATGGAGAGGATTAGAAATGATCACATCAAAGGGAAAGATCAGCTTGGATATTTTGGAGGCAAAGTTAGAGAGGCGACAATGAGATGGTTTGGACAAAATGAGAGGAGGGACCCTGGGTATATAGGGAAAAGGATGCTGAGGTTGGAGCTACCAGGCAGGAGGAGAAGAGGGAGGCCAAAGTGAAGGTTTATGAAAGTGGTGAGGGAGGACATGGAGGTGGTTGGTGTGACAGAGAAAGATGCAGAGGACAGGGTGAGATGGAGATTGATGAGCTGTTGTGGTGACACCTGAGCTGAAAGAAGAGAAGATTTGAATGCTGGTTTGCTGTGCTTTTATAAATGCAAATAACCTCTTAGCATAAAAATGACTGATTGTAGTAATTATATTTTAGGGAGAGGAGTCAGTTGTGGCCCGCTCTGCCCCTCCACCTGCAATGCTGGAACCCCCACATCCTCAGTCCCTGAACTTTACTGACAACAATGAGGGCGATGGGGACCCCAAGACAGGAAACACCTGCAACGCTTTGTCAGGTAAGGCAGAACAGAATATGATGCCAGTTGTAATTCCTGCCAAATGTTTTCTCTCATTCACATTTCTCCCCCTCACAGGCGCATTCTCAGGTGTATCCAACATTTTTAGTTTCTGGGGGGAGAGCAGGTCAGGCGGGCACTACCATGAAGTTCCCAGCTGTAGTGTGGCCTCCCCCCCATCCCTCAACACACCGCTGCACAGCTTGAGCCGCCAGCAACGCAGCCAGCTGGACACACGCCTGGACCTGCTGCAGAAACAACTCAACAGGTGGGACTTGGCTGGACGTGTGCATGTGGTATAAAGTACACACTGAGTGTCGGCCATGCTGCTGCTCCTGTGTTGCATTTTGTTTCTAATCCATCTCTTGTCGATGAAGGAAAATATTTAATAGCCCGCTGACATGCTGGAGACTTTGAGATAAAATGTTTTCCCTGTTTCTCTATCGACAGTTGAGAAAAATGTGCTTTTCTGTGCGTGTAGCATTTGCCTGAATAAAGCTGTTTTGTTCTTTCTTGAGCCCTGTGACAGACTGATGTCCTGTCCAGGGTGTACCCCGCCACACACCCTGTGACTGCTGGGATAGGATCCAGCCCCCCACGACACGATCATAGAAAAATAGTTGAAGATGACTGTGTGTGTGTTCTTTCTTGGTGAAAGTACAGACTGACTTTTCAGTAGGTTTTCCAGTGTTCTGTTGCTATAAGGCTGAATGCTTACAGTTTTTATACATGACTGGCTGCATGCCTCTGCTGGATTGAAGCGTGGAGCTGGAGAGAAGCAACTTGTGAAGAGTGAACCCCTCACTTAAGTGCACAGGATCTGTAAATCTATACTGTAATGTCCATGTTATAGCTCACAATTCTGGAAAATACTTTAGAGATCTGGGAATGTCAAAGACCTCAGCAAGCATGAGGGCAGATAAAACAAAAAATTGTAAGATTTTCATTACCTACATGTGTTGTAAGAATATCGAGTACTCGTACAGCCTTGAAGGAGCCATTGCGTGACATAAGAAGCTGATTCATTCTTGTTTTACTTGATAAACATGTTATTCCCTTGAAGAGAAACATAGCATGCAGACATAAGATTAACAGCAGACTGTAGAAGTGTTTTTGATGTATTTCACTGAAATGTCTCCACTCTGTGAAGACATAAATATGGTCAGCTCTCAACACTTGACTGTTAACATCCAGTATGCAAATGCTGCTCTCTTACGAGATGAAATCTTTAAATTGTGTCTGACGGGGTCAACGGTCTGTTCCTTTACTTTATTATTATTTTAACAACATACACGTCCTGTCTGTGTGTGATTGTGTACCCTGACACATACTGTACTACAGTGCTAAAGTGGTATGTTGGTGTTTTCGGCATCATCTTGTGTTGGGGATTCACACTGCAACCAACCCAAAAACTGATGCTTGCCCCTCACCAAGCATGTGCTTGTGTTTTGGCTTTCACTTGTGTGCAGATAACAGAACTGAAATGGAGGCTCACAATGTACATGAGAGCACTGACAGGCATCAAGAATATACAGTGCTGCAGGATTCTCCCCAGATATTTTTAGTATAGCGGTGCTGTTGGCAACTATCACCCGAAGTGGCGTGCAACACTTCCACTTGAGGTCCCATCCAATCTCGTGTCCTGAAGTCCTAAGGCAAAAATGAAAATCTTTTAGTACTGTTTCTGGTCTGACTCTGTGCTGAATTGTTGATTAGTGAAATTAAAGGAAAACATTTGTGTTCGATTGACACACGGTATACATGTTACAAATGTGGAATATACTTATTTGAAATAAAAAATAATGTACAGAAAGACCATTGAAACTGTGGGAAATTCCAGCCTTTTTTTTTTTTTTACACATTTCGCCTGCATAGTTTTCAATTTGAAAAGTTTGATTTCCCAAGTCACAATATTACCAAACTTGGGGCATTCACTTCAAAGTGTGAAAATCTCACCTTGTCCTTGTGATTCAGATTTTGACACCCCTCTATACTGCACCCCCCCCGCCCAAAAAAAAAAAGAAAAAAAAAAAGATTTAGCGTTCCTTCCCCTGAAAAAAAATGTGTTAATGACTAACTTGCAATGTAAGAAATAACTAAATTTGACACTGAAACCGATTTTCACAGACTAAAATGTACTTATGCCTTCCTTCTTGCAAGAAGAATGGAAAAGTGGAATTGAAAAATAACCCAAAAATCATCCTTTACAGCAAAAAAATAAGCCACAATCAAGTACAAAAACAAGGATATGTTGCACATCATTTAACATCCCAGTTATCAACACAACATCAAAGTATTCATGAGTGTAAGTTTTTCAGTGCACATGCAGTAAGGGGAGGACATCAAAAGCATTATGGACTGCATAACGGATTATATTCCGTACAGACAGTATCTTTCCAACCAAGATTGTACACCATTACCTCACTAGCAAACTGTGGGTGACCAAGATCATCAAGGTGACACTGAACAGGAAGAAGGCTGCATTCAGAAGTGGAGACAGGGAGAACCTGAAGTGGGTGCAGCTTATACTGAGGGAGAAGAGCGCAGAAGGGAAGGACAGTTACAGAAGGAAGCTGGAGAGCAAACTTCAGCAGAAGAACATCAGGGAGGTGTGGAAGGGGATGAAAACCATCAATGGTCATGGTAAGAAGGAGGACCAGATAATGGAAGGAGACCTACATGAGGCCAATGAGATAAACCTGTTCTTCAACAGGTTTGACTACATGGACTCTGCCCACTCTCACACCCCTATTATTACCACCCCCTCCTCCCTCCCCTACACCCTCACTCACCTTGACGTCTTCATTTGCTCCTGCCCAGGCACCTCAGCCCTCCTGCTCCCCCTTCTCAACCGGGGCTCTCTCCATCCTCTCCCATAACCATCACTGCTGAGGATGTGAGAAGAGAATTTAGTCACCTCTGTCCAGGAAAAGCTGGGGATTCTGATGGCCTCAGCCCCAGAGTGCTGAAGGGATGTGCCATCCACCTGTGTGGGATTTTCTAGCACATCTTCAACTTGAGCCTGAGCCAGATTATAGTTGTTCCTGAGCAGTGGAAAACCTCATTTCTGGTTCCTGGGCCCAATAAGAAGACCTCAAACACACTTAACCCTCTGGAGTCTTGGCTATTTTTGGGCATTTTTGGCTACTTTTGGTTTTACCGTCACAATTTACCTTAAAAAAAAAAACTGTTTACCTGGCCTTGTTTGGTGTAATTTTTTTTTTCAGCACAACCTCACCTGTGTGACTTCATAGTATTTCTTTCATTCTGACATACTGCATTAAAACAGTGACCCCAAAACATAAAATTTGAATCAGAAAGTTAGTTTTTTTACTGTGAAAACTAGAATATCCATCCATCCATCCATCCATTTTCTTCCGCTTTATCCGGAGTTGGGTCGTGGGGGCAGCAGCTCAAGCAAAGCCGCCCAGACCTCCCGATCCACACACACCTCCCCAGCTCCTCCGGGGGAACCCCAAGGCGTTCCCAAGCCAGCCAAGAGACGTAGTCGCTCCAACGTGTCCTGGGTCTTCCCCGAGGCCTCCTCCCAATGGGACATGCCCAGAACACCTCTCCAGCGAGGCGTCCAGGGGGCATCTGGAAAAGATGCCCGAGCCACCTCAACTGACTCCTTTCGATGTGGAGGAGCATCGGCTCGACTCCGAGCTCCTCCCGAGTGACCGAGCTCCTCACCCTGTCTCTAAAGCCCAGGTTACACATAGACAGTTTTGTCCGCGGGTAGTACGTAGACCGAAGTTCGTGGTAGTTCCGGCTGTTTTCGCGGTGGAAAGGGACGGAGCATTTCGCCGGTGTTTTGAGTGCCGTACTAGCCACAAATACGCAGATAAAATGCTGCTAAATCCGCCGAATAAAGTGGAGTTTTGACGCCGTAGCATCCGGCACACGTCAGGCAACGGGGATTAATACTTAGTTCTATCCTTTACAATTGCAGGTTAAGACACGCGTGAGAACGGTGGTGTTCTGCTGCCGCCGATAATGCCCTGTGTACCGCTGGATTTATCCAGGCAAATCCTGCGTTACTCCAGGAACTTTTGCTTATAGGCACCGCCCCCAGAGTATAATAGGCTGAAGCAGCTGTCAGTGCAGGGGGAGGGAATGACAGGGAGCTCATCTCTCAGCCTTTTCTTTTTTCTCCTTTTTTCCCTCCTCAACGTGTTGCTCATCTGCACCACAGGACTACTCTATGCTTCTGAACCAGACCTCTTGGTAAGTCCTTGCCGCTGCCAATTTTATTTTAGGAGGTATACTGGAGCTTCTCTGCAAAAATATCTGAAGCTGGCCGCGAGTGAGAGACCTGCATGCAGCGCGCTAGCGTTTTTATACTGACCGCCGCCTATCGGCCGTTTGAAACGCCGTTAACTGGGGGGTGGCATTTAGAACAGCGTACTGTCCGCTAATGCCGCCGTTTTGTCTGCCTCTGTCGCCGGTTAAAACGCCTTTGAGGACGCCGATGCGGGCTCTATCGTCGTTTTACACGCCGTTGGTTAGGGATACAACGCCGGCCGCCAATTACGGCGGTGTAAACTGCGGGACTACAGGAAGGAGCGGGATGACACGGTGATTAAAAAGTATCAAACGCCGTTGTTCGCGTTGTCTCCGTCGTCAGGCCACTTCTCCACCACACACACTAAAACACACTCCAAGCACGGCAAGTAACATGTAACTTTCAAAACTGATCACTTTCTCCTTTTCGCTCTGCATGAAACCATAATTTCCCTCTCAGCATCCAAATTACGTGGTCTATTAGAAAAGTATCCGACCTTATTATTTTTTTCAAAAACCATATGGATTTGAATCACGTGTGATTACATCAGACATGCTTGAACCCTCGTGGGCATGCAAGAGTTTTTTCACACCTGTCGGTTACGTCATTCGCCTGTGGGCAGTCTTTGAGTGAGGAGTGGCCCACCCTCTCATCGATTTTTTCATTGTTTAGGAATGGCTCAGAGACTGCTGCTTTGTTTGATCAAAATGTTTTCAAAACTGTAAGGCACAACTGAGTGGACACCATTCGATAAATTCAGCTGGTTTTCGGCAAAAATTTTAACGGCTGATGAGAGATTTTGGTCTGGTAGTGTCGCTTTAAGGACGGCCCACGGTGCCTGACGGCGATCTGCGCTTCGAGGCGGCAGCGTCTCGCCGTTTCAAGTTGAAAACTTCCACATTTCCGGCTCTGTTGACCCAGGAAGTCGTCAGAGAACAGAGCACTTTCAGAAGAAGTCGGCATGAGGAGTTTATTCGGACATTCCATTGTTAACGGACATTTTGTAATGAAAGAACGTGCGGGCAGAGTCGCATGTTGGGCCGGACCCGACCGCGGGGGGTCGCGACAGGAAAAACACCTCCGTTGGAAACCTTAACGGGCAAGTTGGAACATGCCCAAGCTGTTAAACAATTTCTCAGTTACTCACTTGTTGAAAGCCAGCAAAAGCCGCCTGAATTTTACAAAAGGTTTTCAACACGGAGGTGTTTTTCCTGTCGTGGCGCACACAGACACGTCACGGAAACGACTCGGCGAATTTGCGCGCACGTCTTTCATTAAAAATTGTCCTTAAACAGTGTAATGTCCACATAAAGTCCTCATGCCGGCCTCTTCTGAATCTTCTCTGTTCTCTCACGACATCCTGGGTGAATTAAGCCTTAAATTAGGATGTTTTCAGGTCGAAACAGGCCGACGATGGCGCCTGGAAGCGCTGCGCGACGACCCGCTCCATGGGAAGTCATACACCGACAGAAACACCCCATAATCTCTCACCAGCCGTTAAACTTTTCACCGAAAACCAGCTTAATTTCTCGAATAGTGTTCACTCGGATATTCCTCACAGGTCCAGAAAAAATGTTGATAAAGCAACACGCGCCGTCTCGAGCAGCGTGTGAAACAAAGGAATTCAGCCGAGAGGGCGGGACCACATCTCACTCAAGGCCTGCCCACAGGGAAATGATGTCACCGACACGTGTGAAAAAACTCACGCATGCGCACGAGGGTTCAAGCATGATTGGTGTAATCGCACGTCATTCAAATCCATATAGTTTTTTTTTTAAATAAAAAGGTAGGATAGTTTTCTAATAGACCTCATACATGGATTGGAGATCATTGTTTATTTGGTAATATATTTTACACCAGTGACAAAGAACAAATTGTGTATTTTTTTATTTGTTTGCTGTGGGAGACAGAGAGACACGGAAAAAAAAGTCCCATTCGCAAAACGCGCACGCACACACACACACACACACATCCATGTGTGTTATGTCTGTGTGTTGTCATCAAACCAGTGTGAACTTGGTGAATGGAATTGATGAGTTACTGAGTTCTCCACCAATGGTAACACCCCCTTCTCCTGCTGCAGCTGAGGGAGTCCTGTTTCCTCCCAGCCAATGAGTCATTTTGCTGCAACCGTCTGCAAAACACACAGCGAATATAAGAATATCATCCCCAAAAAAGTTATAACTGGCCTATTAACAACATTTAAAAAGTGCGGTGGAGGTTGAAGCCTCCACGTTCCACACGCATTCAAACAGACACCCAGAGTGGAACTGATTGTGTGCTATGTCTGCTTAATTAGGTCATGTGACTTTTGACGTGCTGGTGCATCAATTGACTCCACAGTGTTAATGACTACAGACCTGTGACCCTAACATGTTATGACGTCACTTGAGAGGCTCGTCCTGAGGCACTTCCGCACAGTCACTGAATCATCACTGGACCTCCTACAGTTTACGTACGAGCCATAGCGGGTCATACAGGATGCCATCATCTTCATGCTGAAAAGAGCATATTCTCACCTGGAGGAGGCAGGCAGCACTGTGAGAGTCATGTTCTTCGACTTCTCCAGTACATTCAGCACCATTTGTCGTGACTTGCTCAGTGACAAACTATGTAACATGAAGGTGGAGGCTCTACTGGTTGCCTGTATTACCAACTAGCTCACGGTCCACCCACAGTATGTGAGGCTTTGGGACATTTCATCCGACACAATCAAGAGCAGCACACGGCACCACAAGGGGCGGTCCTGTCATCCTTCCTGTTCACACTCTGCACCTCAGACTTCAGGTTCTGGTCACAGTCCTGCCACCTGCAGAAGTTTTTGGACAACTCTGCCATTGTGGGCTGTATCAGCAGGCACCAAGAAGCTGAGTACAGGAGTGTGGTGGACATGTTTGTAGAGTGGTGTGGACTCAGCCACCTGCAGCTCAACATATCTAAGATGTATTTGCTGGTGGTGGACTTCAGAAGAAGGAAGACCTGTCCAAACCCAGTTACCATCAGTGGAACAGAAGTGGACATTGTGGGCTACTACAAGTACCTGGGTGTCCACATTGACAACAAACTGGACTGGACTGTAAACACAGATCCTGTGTATAAGACAGGCCACAGCCAACTGTACTTCCTCAGGAGGCTGCACTCTTTCAATGTCTGCAGAAGCATGTTGCAGTTTTATCACTCGGTGCACAGTAAATTTTACAAAATTAGCAGTGTTAAATTAATACTGACAGTGTTAAGGGCCCCTTCACACATAGTACAAATGAATGCCACAGGAGGTCTTTCCTACCTGTGGCAATCAGACTGTATAAATCCTCCCTCTTCTACAGGATGAATACATGAGGAACAGACCTCTTCAGAGTTATTCAGTTATTCAGAGTTATGTATAATATTGTCAAACATCATGTGCAATGTACAGTATCTTCCAGTCATTTTGCATAAATCTGCTGTACTTGTAAAAAAAAGTTGATTGATTGATTTCTATTCTTGACTGACACTTTCTGTAATTGTATATTTAACTAACCATTGTTTAGGGCCCCTTCACACATAACACAAAAGACACAGAAACCGGAAAAAATCTGTGAACCAAAAACAAAATGGGTAACCACGAAACATTCCACCTGCTGCCAGGAGAGATGCACGGTCGAACAGGCGTGCACGATAATGGTTCCATGCAAACTTGTGTTCGCACACCCAAAATCAGTGTGAGCACGTGGAACGTTGCGCACACAGCAGTGAAGCAAAAAAAATAAATAAAACACCACAATTTCTAAAACTTAATTCCTGTTATAAAGAGTGGTTCTAGCCTTCTACTAGACATGTACCAGCAAGTAAGGAAATGACATGGATCACTGTTCTCCCTTTTATGTTTTACATTAAATACCTGATGCGCTAGAGCCACCCGGCTCCAGTCTCATGAAGAGCCAGGCTCTCACATCGTGAACACATCATCCAGCATGGAGTCTGCAGCACGCAGTGATCCGCTGCAAATGGGATATGTGTTTTAATTATTACAATGTGGGGAAATCCCGCAGTGACACATGCCTCACGGGGGCGTCCCATGGGGTGACTTTCTGCATGGCATAATATTCAGCAGTCTTGCGGGGAGCTGACGAGTCAGTCAGCTGAAGCGATGTGTTTCCATCTGAGGACAGCATGCTGGCATCCGCGTCTCACAGTACAGTTATGTGAGGTCGTATCCTACAAGCCACTACAGGTGTTCCTCAGCTATGAGTTGCTAATACAGGTATCTGAACAGCTGCACATCGCAGGGGGACATGCCCACCTTTGTCAGAAAAAAGCTTATTGTCTTACATTTATTCTGTGATTTTTATTCCATGTATGTATTATTATGTGTTTGTCCTTCATCTGTCTGATATTTGTGTTTGTAATGTAACACGTGCACTGAGCTGTCATTACCAGCTGTCAAGAGAGTTGCTGGCCAGTGATCACCTGACAATTGTGCGCTCAGACGTGGCTGGCCGGTCTCCACGTGATCATGTCTGTACACACATATGAGTATGTCATGCAAGTGCCCCCCGCATGCCACGTGTTGCGGGGAGTGCAAAAGACATGCACACCACATGTGCTGGGGTGCAACAGACATGCATGCCACATGTGTTGCAGGGGAGGGGGTGGAGGAGGTGCGACACGTGCACACGCGCAATACACCCACAGGCCACATGTGTTGAGGGGAAGTTATGCCACAATCGTGGGGCACTTTGACACTTTCACAGACAGGTCGAATGGTGTCGCCTGGTGTCTTCTCTTGTACCAGGAGTGCGAATAGCCTCGCCTTTTCTGTGTCCGGTGAACGGTGTTGGATGTTTGTGTGTGTCGTCTGGAATTTGTCCGACACCTGCAGCGAAAGGGATCGAATGGGCTGCCACAGGGCACTCCCTGTCTTTCGGCCGATGGTATCAATCAATCAATCAATCAATCAACTTTTTTTTTATATAGCGCCAAATCACAACAAACAGTTGCCCCAAGGCGCTTTATATTGTAAGGCAAGGCCATACAATAATTATGAAAAACCCCAACGGTCAAAACGACCCCCTGTGAGCAAGCACTTGGCTACAGTGGGAAGGAAAAACTCCCTTTTAACAGGAAGAAACCTCCAGCAGAACCAGGCTCAGGGAGGGGCAGTCTTCTGCTGAGACTGGTTGGGGCTGAGGGAAAGAACCAGGAAAAAGACATGCTGTGGAGGGGAGCAGAGATCAATCACTAATGATTAAATGCGGAGTGATGCATACAGAGCAAAAAGAGAAAGAAACAGTGCATCATGGGAACCCCCCCCCCCCCCCCCCCCCCCCCACAGTCTACGTCTAAAGCAGCATAACCAAGGGATAGTCCAGGGTCACCTGATCCAGCCCTAACTATAAGCCTTAGCGAAAAGGAAAGTTTTAAGCCTAATCTTAAAAGTAGAGAGGGTATCTGTCTCCCTGATCTGAATTGGGAGCTGGTTCCACAGGAGAGGAGCCTGAAAGCTGAAGGCTCTGCCTCCCATTCTACTCTTACAAACCCTAGGAACTACAAGTAAGCCTGCAGTCTGAGAGCGAAGCGCTCTAATGGGGTAATATGGTACTACGAGGTCCCTAAGATAAGATGGGACCTGATTATTCAAAACCTTATAAGTAAGAAGAAGAATTTTAAATTCTATTCTAGAATTAACAGGAAGCCAATGAAGAGAGGCCAACACGGGTGAGATATGCTCTCTCCTGCTAGTCCCCGTCAGTAGTCTAGCTGCAGCATTTTGAATTAACTGAAGGCTTTTTAGGGAACTTTTAGGACAACCTGATAATAATGAATTACAATAGTCCAGCCTAGAGGAAATAAATGCATGAATTAGTTTTTCAGCATCACTCTGAGACAAGACCTTTCTGATTTTAGAGATATTGCGTAAATGCAAAAAAGCAGTCCTGCATATTTGTTTAATATGCGCTTTGAATGACATATCCTGATCAAAAATGACTCCAAGATTTCTCACAGTATTACTAGAGGTCAGGGAAATGCCATCCAGAGTAAAGATCTGGTTAGAGACCATGCTTCTAAGATTTGTGGGGCCAAGTACAATAACTTCAGTTTTATCTGAGTTTAAAAGCAGGAAATTAGAGGTCATCCATGTCTTTATGTCTGTAAGACAATCCTGCAGTTTAGCTAATTGGTGTGTGTCCTCTGGTTTCATGGATAGATAAAGCTGGGTATCATCTGCGTAACAATGAAAATTTAAGCAATACCGTCTAATAATACTGCCTAAGGGAAGCATGTATAAAGTGAATAAAATTGGTCCTAGCACAGAACCTTGTGGAACTCCATAATTAACTTTAGTCCGTGAAGAAGATTCCCCATTTACATGAACAAACTGTAATCTATTAGACAAATATGATTCAAACCACCGCAGCGCAGTGCCCTTAATACCTATGACATGCTCTAATCTCTGTAATAAAATTTATGGTCAACAGTATCAAAAGCAGCACTGAGGTCCAACAGAACAAGCACAGAGATAAGTCCACTGTCCGAAGCCATAAGAAGATCATTTGTAACCTTCACTAATGCTGTTTCTGTACTATGATGAATTCTAAAACCTGACTGAACCTCTTCAAATAGACCATTCCTCTGCAGGTGATCAGTTAGCTGTTTTACAACTACCCTCTCAAGAATCTTTGAGAGAAAAGGAAGGTTGGAGATTGGCCTATAATTAGCTAAGATAGCTGGGTCAAGTGATGGCTTTTTAGTAATGGTTTAATTACTGCCACCTTAAAAGCCTGTGGTACATAGCCAACTAACAAAGATAAGTTGATCATATTTAAGATTGAAGCATTAAATAATGGTAGGACTTCCTTGAGCAGCCTGGCAGGAATGGGGTCTAATAAACATGTTGATGGTTTGGATGAAGTAACTAATGAAAATAACTCAGACAGAACAATCGGAGAGAAAGAGTCTAACCAAATACCGGCATCACTGAAAGCAGCCAAAGATAACGATACATCTTTGGGATGATTATGAGTAATTTTTTCTCTAATAGTCAAACTTTTGTTAGCAAAGAAAGTCATGAAATCATTACTAGTTAAAGTTAATGGAATACTCAGCTCAATAGAGCTCTGACTCTTTGTCAGCCTGGCTACAGTGCTGAAAAGAAACCTGGGGTTGTTCTTATTTTCTTCAATTAGTGATGAGTAGAAAGATGTCCTAGCTTTACGGAGGGCTTTTTTTATAGAGCAACAAACTCTTTTTCCAGGCTAAGTGAAGATCTTCTAAATTAGTGAGACGCCATTTCCTCTCCAACTTACGGGTTATCTGCTTTAAGCTATGAGTTTGTGAGTTATACCACGGAGTCAGACACTTCTGATTTAAAGCTCTCTTTTTCAGAGGAGCTACAGCATCCAAAGTTGTCTTCAATGAGGATGTAAAACTATTGACGAGATACTCTAACTCCCTTACAGAGTTTAGGTAGCTACTCTGCTCTGTGTTGGTATATGACATTAGAGAACATAAAGAAGGAATCATATCCTTAAACCTAGTTACAGCGCTTTCTGAAAGACTTCTAGTGTAATGAAACTTATTCCCCACTGCAGGGTAGTCCATCAGGGTAAATGTAAATGTTATTAAAAAATGATCAGACAGAAGGGAGTTTTCAGGGAATACTGTTAAGTCTTCTACTTCCATACCATAAGTCAAAACAAGATCTAAGATATGATTAAAGTGGTGGGTGGACTCATTTACTTTTTGAGCAAAGCCAATAGAGTCTAATAATAGATTAAATGCAGTGTTGAGGCTGTCATTCTCAGCATCTGTGTGGATGTTAAAATCGCCCACTATAAGTATCTTATCTGAGCTAAGCACTAAGTCAGACAGAAGGTCTGAAAATTCACAGAGAAACTCACAGTAACGACTAGGTGGACGATAGATAATAACAAATAAAACGGGTTTTTGGGACTTCCAATTTGGATGGAAAAGACTAAGAGACAAGCTTTCAAATGAATTAAAGCTCTGTCTGGGTTTTTGATTAATTAATAAGCTGGAATGGAAGATTGCTGCTAATCCTCCGCCCCGGCCCGTGCTACGAGCATTCTGACAGTTAGTGTGACTCGGGGGTGTTGACTCATTTAAACTAACATATTCATCCTGCTGTAACCAGGTTTCTGTTAGGCAGAATAAATCTATACGTTGATCAATTATTATATCATTTACCAACAGGGACTTAGAAGAGAGAGACCTAATGTTTAATAGACCACATTTAACTGTTTTAGTCTGTGGTGCAGTTGAAGGTGCTATATTATTTTTTCTTTTTGAATTTTTTTTGCTTAAATAGATTTTTGCTGGTTATTGGTGGTCTGGGAGCAGGCACCGTCTCTACGGGGATGGGGTAATGAGGGGATGGCAGGGGGGAGAGAAGCTGCAGAGAGGTGTATAAGACCACAGCTCTGCCTCCTGGTCCCAACGCTAGACAGTCACAGTTTAGAGGATCCAAGAAAATTGGCCAGATTTCTAGAAATGAGAGCTGCTCCCTCTAAAGTGGGATGGATGCCGTCTCTCCTAACAAGACCAGGTTTTCCCCAGAAGCTTTGCCAATTATCTATGAAGCCCACCTCATTTTTTGGACACCACTCAGCCAGCCAGCAATTCAAGGAGAACATGCGGCTAAACATGTCACTCCCGGTCTGATTGGGGAGGGGCCCAGAGAAGACAACAGAGTCCGACATTGTTTTTGCAAAGTTACACACCGATTTAAAAATCGGTATGCGTGAATAGTTGTAGGGACAGGTGTACGAGCCGTTAGAGGTGGCTCCGACAAGTGGCATGCAATTCCTCCTTCATGCGCTAGTCAGCTTCAATCGTGTTATGTATGAAGGGGCCCTTACTGTTATGCATGTGGAGGAACTGTTTTGGTGCAAGAAATGGTTGCACAAATGTCTTTGGGTCACAAAAGAAGTTTAATATATGAAGACAATTGTGGTGTTGTAGAAAATAAGAATAAGAAGAACTTTATTAATCCCGAACTAAGCTGTTTTGTGAGAAGGCCAAAACAGTAAACATTTCTTCTTCTTTTTTACAGTAAGAACAATGAGTACAAGATGTTTATGCAAATGACTGAAGACACTTGCACAATATGTTGACAGTACTGCACATAACTCTGAGTAACTGAAAAACTCTGATCGTCATATAATTTAGGTGTCACATAAAATAAATAATTAATTTTTCCCATTTGTGCAATGGGAAGAATATTTTAAATTCATTGAAAGATGGAATGTACCATTCAACCTTGCTCGACCTCATTAAATACTACATTCCGTCTTTCAACTCATTAAAATACTGTATTCATACCATGCACTCATAAATATTCTTTATTTGTAAAACAACGCACACACAGTTCATTAAATCAGCACCACAAAACTAAAGTGCATTACATACTATACAATAAAACTCGATGGAGGAAGAACATCCAAGTCCATGCTGTTAGCTGCATAAACCTCGCTGGCTCCTCCATACAGGGAAAGGCACTAGGGTGTGCACATAAATGTGCAGTTTGTGTTAATCTGTGGATTTTCCAGCACAGTCTGACCTGCATCCTTTTTGAGAGCACAAGTGCAGGGCATTGCATGGGTTTAAATCTGAAACCCTACAATTAGATGGCATGGAAAATGCCATCATGCCACTATAATATGGCTTCAGAAGAAAGATTATTCATAAGATAAATTATGTCATTGGCAACAGTGAAGAAAATTTGACTGCTAGAGCAAGGTAGACATCATGGCTAGGAACTCTAAAATGAGACAATAAATGTTTGTATTTACCATATTTTCCAAAATACAAGTTGTGTGCATGTTTTGTTTTAAACCAGCTTGGATGTATAGAGCATGTACTGTACATACTGTACATGTTCTACTTACGTGTTTGTATGTTCTCTCCATGTTGACCATAGGTGTTGGCGAGAGTGTGAATGTGTATTTGTCTGTCTATGTATAGCCCTGCGATAGACTGGTGTCCTGCCCAGAGTTAAGCCCACCTCCTACCCAAGGACCACCATAAAATGTCTCACTTCAGAGTGTGTCGATTTTATGTTATGCCCACAACATGCCCATGTAGATTTAGGTGATGAAAACCAGACCTTTTTGCACCTACGTGGTAAATTTACTGTGCTGGGATAACATTTGGTCCCAATCCAAATAGAGTTAAATGTACTCTATCATAGTGCTGAATCAGCTCTATCACAGTGTAAAATCAGTTCTTATTGGAGTAGAAACACTTGATTTGACAAGACTGTAGAGCTGATTTCAATCTATAATAGAGTGTATTTGTTTAGACTCTGTATAGACTGGGACCAAATGTTATGCCAGCAGAGTATATTTTACTCAGCAAAAGTTAGTGTGTAGTGCCCTGGATTGTGCTCATATTTTGCACAGCATATAGAGCAGTAAATTGTTTTACACACCCAGAGCCTTTGTACTTTGTGTTAGAGAACATTCACTATAAATATCTAAGATAGGGTCCAGTGGATTTACACGTAATTATACATTGACCCTGGTGTAGTAATGTCATCTCCATATGTTGGATGGAACTTTGATGGCAAACTGATTTTACTCTATGCATGGTTGAGGGTTTGTGTACATTTACAGATGTTTTAGGTGCAGCCATGCCACTCTGTGCACATCTGATCCTGTCTGATCTCAGAAATCATGCATAGAAGGTCCTGATTAATACTTGGATGGGTGACTGCTTAGATGCAGAACTGGAATTGTATCAGGACAGGCATCTTGTATAAACACTGTGCCAAATACCAATGCACATGTCTACTGGATCAACTTGTGACCCATAGCAAATTGGGGCTACAGGAAAAAAAAAGTGTTATTATGTCTCAGTCCTTTTTAATAAATCCCACACTTTGCGTGAAATGTTTGCACAATTGAATGATGGCACATTTCTGTTAATACATACTGGTGTGCGCGTGTTGCCATTTTGGCTGTTCCCGTTTTGGGTCCGGGTCACCACAGTGGATACAGCCACCTCCACATTGGGATTTGGCACAAGTTTTAGGCCAGATACCCTTCCTGACACAAGTTTTACCTGGAGAAACACACAGCCGCTGGTGTTCCAAAGAGGTCTCTCATCCGAGTACTAACCAGATGCCGCACTGCTTAGCTTCTGAGATCTGACGGGATCAGGCTGACATAGAGGAGACCAGCTTGTTAATGCATACTGGTGATACTGAGTAATGTTTCCTTGATATAATAACCAATTGCTAACCTTTGTGCAGGTTGGAGAGTCGCATGTCAACAGACATTGGAGCGATCATGCAGCTGCTGCAGCGACAGATGGCCATTGTTCCTCCTGCCTACAGCTCCGCCTCATCACTTCCACCTGTAATAACACATTTAATACCTTTTCAGACCTTAACAACAAAAACTAGTCTCATCTTGATAGATAGATAGATAGATAGATAGATGGATAGATGGATGGATGGACAGTGAAGCAAATAAGTATTTGATCCACTGTTGATTTTGCAACTTTTTCAACCTTTAAAGAATGGAGAGGTCTGTAATTTTTATCGTAGGTACACTTCACCTGTGAGAGACAGAATCCAAAACAAAATTCAGAAAATCACACTGTATGATTTTTAAATAATTCATTTGCATTTTATTGCATGAAATAAGTGTTTGAACCAATAGAAAAACAGACCTTAATATTTGGTACAGAAACTTTTGTTTGCAGTTACAGAGGTCAGACGTTTCCTGTAGTTCTTGACCACGTTTGCACACTGCAGCAGAGATTTTGATCCACTCCTTTATACAGATCTTCTCCAGATCTTTTAGGTTTTGAGTTTCAGCTCCCTCCAAAGATTTTCGATTGAGTTCAGGTCTGGAGACTGGCTAGACCACTCCAGGACCTTGAAATGCTTCTTATGGAGCCACTCCTTAATTACTCTGGCTGTATGTTTGGGGTCATTGTCATGCTGGAAGATCCAGCCACGACCCATCTTCAATGCTCTTACAGATCTCTTCATTCTTTGTAGGTGGGAAAAGTTGCAAAATCAACAATGGATCAAATACTGTACTTTGCTGCACTGTGTGTGTGTGTGTGTGTGTGTGTGTGTGTGTGTGTGTGTGTGTGTGTGTGTGTGTGTGTGTGTGTGTGTGTGTGTGTGTGTGTGTGTGTGTGTATATATATATGTGTGTGTGTGTGTGTGTGTGTGTGTGTGTGTGTGTGTGTGTGTGTGTGTGTGTGTGTATGTATGTATATATATATATGTGTGTGTGTGTGTGTGTGTGTGTGTGTGTGTGTGTGTGTGTGTGTGTGTGTGTGTGTGTGCGCGCACACGTGTGTACACCAGTGTAGAAGTGTTGCCACAGTTACTTTGAAAAAGTATTCCAATTACTGATTACTCCTTGAAATGGTAACTTAGTTACTTTACTGATTACTCAGTTTTAAAAGTAACTAAGTTAGATTACTAGATCACTAGTCACTTCATTAGTTACTTTCTGCAGCTGCCAACAACTCCCCCCTGTAACCTCAACATGAAAATGATAAACAGTTTTGCCAATACCCTTTATGACTTCAATGAATATGTTTGTTTTATAAAAAATAAAATAAAGACATCTTTCTTGACCTCATATTTGTTGACAGCACTGTAACAGTAAAACTTACAATTTCTATCCAACATCGTTTGTAAATGTAACTATTAAATTCTTTCTAAACATAGTTCTTTCTAAACATAGTACTAAACATAGTTCAACATAGTTAAACATAGTTCTTTCTAAACTTAGTTGTTGAAAATATTATGATTGTTGTTGTTATTGTTATTATGATTATTATAAGTACTATTAGTTGTAGTAATATAGTATGAAAAAATGCCTTCAAAAGTGGACCTTTAATCTCGGGCTGTTGTGGGGAGCTGCATCTCCCACACACACACACCTCCTCCCCGCATGGATTCGCCCCTGGCTTGCTGTTTGAGTAGAAGAATGGATTATGTTTATTTATGCAAAAAACATGACCAGATTGACAGGTAAGGAAGTTTTCTCAGCGTTTTTTTATCTTCATGTCATCCTCAGAAAGAGATACTTTAGGAGCATTTGGATGAGGGAAAAATCATTAGTATTTGTTGATAACGTGTTGCAGATCAGCTGTTTGTAGTGAGGAGACACACAGGGCACAGAGTTTTAAAGACAAAAAGCATAAAAATGTCTGTTTATGCCCCGCGCGGCGCTTGCACCGCGAGGCAGGGCATATAGCATCCAGGCTGTCCGTTCGTCCTTCCGTCAGTTTGTCTGTCTGTCCGTCTGTCCGTCCGTCTGTCCGTCCGTCCGTCCACAATTCGTTCGCCGAAACATAGCTCGGCACCTATTGCTCGCAAAAACTTCATATTTGGTGGGTACATGCCTTGGAGGAGTACTTCACATGGGTTTGAAGGCCAGTGACCTTGACCTACTTTTCAAGGTCACCAGTGGTCACAACTGTCAAATCCTTTGCCACAACGTAGCTCGGCACCTTTTGCTCATAGAAACGTCATACTTGGTGGGTACATGCCTTGGAGGAGTACTTCGCATGGGTTTGAAGGCCGATGACCTTGACCTCCGTTTCAAGGTCACCAGTGGTTGCATTTTTTTGAAGGCTGGCGACCATGACTGACTTTTTATGGTCACTGTCACATGCTCTAAATAAATATTATGCCAGTCTCCAATTTTTTCATTGTATATGAGGTTTGTGAGAAAAGTATCCGACCTTTTTATTTTATGCAAAAAATATATGGAGTTGATTCATATGTTTTTACGTCAGCCAAGCTTGAACCTTCGTGTGCATGCGTGAGTTTTTCCACGCCTGTCAGTTGTGTCATTCGCCTGTGGGCAGGCTTTGAGTGAGCACCCCTCTCGTCGTTGTTTCATTGCGAGGAAATGGCGGAATGATTTGGGCTTTTTTTCCATCAGAATTTTTTCAGAAACTGTTAGAGACAGGCAGCTGGAAACCATTCGAAAAATTTATCTGGCTTTCGGTGAAAATTTTACGGGCTTCACAGAGAATAAGGAGTGTTACTACCCTTACCAAAAAGTAGTACATGCAAGTATGTTTCAAGTATACTTCCAGTTTACTTTTTATATACTTATCAGTACTATTTTTTGGTAAGGGTACAGCTTTAAGGATGGCCCACAATGGCGCACGGCGCGCCGCGCTCCAAGCCACCATCGAGAGGCAGAAACCACCACATCATTTCTAAACAGATGGCTGAATCAAATCCATATATTTTTTGCATAAAATAAAAAGGTCGGATACTTTTCTCACAGACCTCGTATCCCAGTTTACATCAAACACATAAAGCTTCAACCAAATACCCACCCCATACAAGTACATATTACTGCACTTTGCATTGAAAATAATACTGCGCGTGGGGATTAGATTAGACACGTGTAACATGTTAACATGTTACCAGGCCCCTGTAGTCGGTGCGGACCAAGGTAGCTTAGCTGCCGCTAGTTCCCCCCTGGCAGATCCCGGGCAGTCGGGAAAGCAGGCTGACTGGGTGACTGTGAGGAGGAAGCGTAGCCCTAAACAGAAGCCCCGTGTACACCGTCAACCCGTTCACATCTCTAACCGTTTTTCCCCACTCGACGATACACTCGCCGAGGATCAAACTCTGGTTATTGGCGACTCTGTTTTGAGAAATGTGAAGTTAGCGACACCAGCAACCATTCTCAATTGTCTTCCGGGGGCCAGAGCAGGCGACATCGAAGGACATTTGAAATTGCTGGCTAAGGCTAAGCGTAAATTTGGTAAGATTGTAATTCACGTCGGCAGTAATGACACTCGGTTACGCCAATCGGAGGTCACTAAAATTAACATTAAATCGGTGTGTAATTTTGCAAAAACAATGTCGGACTCTGTTGTTTTCTCTGGGCCCCTCCCCAATCAGACCGGGAGTGACATGTTTAGCCGCATGTTCTCCTTGAATTGCTGGCTGTCTGAGTGGTGTCCAAAAAATGAGGTGGGCTTCATTGATAATTGGCAAAGCTTCTGGGGAAAACCTGGTCTTGTTAGGAGAGACGGCATCCATCCCACTTTGGATGGAGCAGCTCTCATTTCTAGAAATCTGGCCAATTTTCTTGGATCCTCCAAACTGTGACTGTCCAGCGTTGGGACCAGGAGGCAGAGCTGTGGTCTTATACACCTCTCTGCAGCTTCTCTCCCCCTGCCATCCCCTCGTTGCCCCATCCCCGTAGAGACGGTGCCTGCTCCCAGATCACCAATAACCAGCAAAATTCTATTTAAGCATAAAAATTCAAAAATAAAAAATAATATAGCACCTTCAATTGCACCACAGACTAAAACAGTTAAATGTGGTCTATTAAACATTAGGTCTCTCTCTTCTAAGTCCCTGTTGGTAAATGATATAATAATTGATCAACGTATTGATTTATTCTGCCTAACAGAAACCTGGTTACAGCAGGATGAATATGTTAGTTTAAATGAGTCAACACCCCCGAGTCACACTAACTGTCAGAATGCTCGTAGCACGGGCCGTGGCGGAGGATTAGCAGCAATCTTCCATTCCAGCTTATTAATTAATCAAAAACCTAGACAGAGCTTTAATTCATTTGAAAGCTTGACTCTTAGTCTTGTCCATCCAAATTGGAAGTCCCAAAAACCAGTTTTATTTGTTATTATCTATCGTCCACCTGGTCGTTACTGTGAGTTTCTCTGTGAATTTTCAGACCTTTTGTCTGACTTAGTGCTTAGCTCAGATAAGATAATTATAGTGGGCGATTTTAATATCCACACAGATGCTGAGAATGACAGCCTCAACACTGCATTTAATCTATTATTAGACTCTATCTGCTTTGCTCAAAAAGTAAATGAGTCCACCCACCACTTTAATCATATCTTAGATCTTGTTCTGACTTATGGTATGGAAATAGAAGACTTAACAGTATTCCCTGAAAACTCCCTTCTGTCTGATCATTTTTTAATAACATTTACATTTACCCTGATGGACTACCCTGCAGTGGGGAATAAGTTTCATTACACTAGAAGTCTTTCAGAAAGCGCTGTAACTAGGTTTAAGGATATGATTCCTTCGTTATGTTCTCTAATGTCATATACCAACACAGAGCAGAGTAGCTACCTAAACTCTGTAAGGGAGTTAGAGTATCTCGTCAATAGTTTTACATCCTCTTTGAAGACAACTTTGGATGCTGTAGCTCCTCTGAAAAAGAGAGCTTTAAATCAGAAGTGTCTGACTCCGTGGTATAACTCACAAACTCGTAGCTTAAAGCAGATAACCCGTAAGTTGGAGAGGAAATGGCGTCTCACTAATTTAGAAGATCTTCACTTAGCCTGGAAAAAGAGTTTGTTGCTCTATAAAAAAGCCCTCCGTAAAGCTAGGACATCTTTCTACTCATCACTAATTGAAGAAAATAAGTATAACCTCAGGTTTCTTTTCAGCACTGTAGCTAGGCTGACAAAGAGTCAGAGCTCTATTGAGCTGAGTATTCCATTAACTTTAACTAGTAATGACTTCATGACTTTCTTTGCTAACAAAATTTTGACTATTAGAGAAAAAATTACTCATAACCATCCCAAAGATGTATCGTTATCTTTGGCTGCTTTCAGTGATGCCGGTATTTGGTTAGACTCTTTCTCTCTGGTTGTTCTGTCTGAGTTATTTTCATTGGTTGCTTCGTCCAAACCATCGGCATGTTTATTGGACCCCATTCCTGCCAGGCTGCTCAAGGAAGTCCTACCATTATTTAATGCTTCAATCTTAAATATGATCAATCTATCTTTGTTAGTTGGTTATGTACCACAGGCCTTTAAGGTGGCAGTAATTAAACCATTACTTAAAAAGCCATCACTTGACCCAGCTATCTTAGCTAATTATAGGCCAATTTCCAACCTTCCTTTTCTCTCAAAGATTCTTGAGAGGGTAGTTGTAAAACAGCTAACTGATCACCTGCAGAGGAATGGTCTATTTGAAGAGTTTCAGTCAGGTTTTAGAATTCATCATAGTACAGAAACAGCATTAGTGAAGGTTACAAATGATCTTCTTATGGCTTCGGACAGTGGACTTATCTCTGTGCTTGTTCTGTTGGACCTCAGTGCTGCTTTTGATACTGTTGACCATAAAATTTTATTACAGAGATTAGAGCATGTCATAGGTATTAAAGGCACTGCGCTGCGGTGGTTTGAATCATATTTGTCTAATAGATTACAGTTTGTTCATGTAAATGGGGAATCTTCTTCACAGACTAAAGTTAATTATGGAGTTCCACAAGGTTCTGTGCTAGGACCAATTTTATTCACTTTATACATGCTTCCCTTAGGCAGTATTATTAGACGGTATTGCTTAAATTTTCATTGTTACACAGATGATACCCAGCTTTATCTATCCATGAAGCCAGAGGATAGTAAGTCATTTTTGATCAGGATATGTCATTCAAAGCGCATATTAAACAAATATGTAGGACTGCCTTTTTGCATTTGCGCAATATCTCTAAAATCAGAAAGGTCTTGTCTCAGAGTGATGCTGAAAAACTAATTCATGCATTTATTTCCTCTAGGCTGGACTATTGTAATTCATTATTATCAGGTTGTCCTAAAAGTTCCCTAAAAAGCCTTCAGTTGGTTCAGAATGCTGCAGCTAGAGTACTGACGGGGACTAGCAGGAGAGAGCATATCTCACCCGTGTTGGCCTCTCTTCATTGGCTTCCTGTTAATTCTAGAATAGAATTTAAAATTCTTCTTCTTACTTATAAGGTTTTGAATAATCAGGTCCCATCTTATCTTAGGGACCTCGTAGTACCATATTACCCCATTAGAGCGCTTCGTTCTCAGACTGCGGGCTTACTTGTAGTTCCTAGGGTTTGTAAGAGTGGAATGGGAGGCAGAGCCTTCAGCTTTCAGGCTCCTCTCCTGTGGAACCAGCTCCCAATTCAGATCAGGGAGACAGATACCCTCTCTACTTTTAAGATTAGGCTTAAAACTTTCCTTTTCGCTAAGGCTTATAGTTAGGGCTGGATCGGGTGACCCTGGACCATCCCTTGGTTATGCTGCTTTGGACGTAGATTGTGGGGGGGTTCCCATGATGCACTGTTTCTTTCTCTTTTTGCTCCGTATGCATCGCTCTGCGTTTAATCATTAGTGATCGATCTCTGCCCCCCTTCACGGCATGTCTTTTTCCTGGTTTTTTCCCTCAGCCCCAACCAGTCTCAGCAGAAGACTGCCCCTCCCTGAGCCTGGTTCTGCTGGAGGTTTCTTCCTGTTAAAAGGGAGTTTTTCCTTCCCACTGTTGCCAAGTGCTTGCTCATAGGGGGTCGTTTTGACCGTTGGGGTTTTTCATAATTATTGTATGGCCTTGCCTTGCAATATGGAGCGCCTTGGGGCAACTGTTTGTTGTGATTTGGCGCTATATAAGAAAAAAGTTGATTGATTGATTGATCACTGGTGTACACACATACAGTGGGTAAAATAACTGAAACATGACACCATTTTTCAGTATATTTATTTCTAAAGGTGCTACTGTTGTCACATTTTCACCAAATTTCAGTAACAAAACAGGTAATCCACACATACAAAGATACCAAAGCCTAGACATCTATAAATTATGTGTAATAATGTTTAATGACACAGGAAAAAATATTGAAAACATGAAGAAAATGAGGTGCAAAAAGGCAATGAAGGCAAAGACACTGGTTAAAATCTATCAATAATTAGAAAGCAACCCTTCCCCTTGTCAGTCCAAATTACTATCAGCTCATTCAGTCACAATTGCTGGCCTATAAAATAGTGTTTCATTACCAAGGTGTCACACAACAAACATCTCATGATGGGTAAAAGCAAAAAAACGCTCTCAAGACCTTTGCAACCTTATTGCTGCAAAACATACTGATGGCATTGGTTACAGAAGGATTTCTACACTTCTGAATGTTACAGTGAGCACTGTGGGGCCATAATCTGAAAATGGAAAGAACATCATTTCACCATAAACCGGCCATGACTAGGCGCTCCTCACAAGATTTCTGACAGAGGAGTGAAAATAATTATGAGAAGAGTTGTCGAAAAGCTAAGGACTACTTCAGAAAGACATGGAATAATGATATATTTACCACACTCAATACCATATTTCAGCAACCATTTGTAAAAGAACCACAGCTTGCCGTTTTAGGGGCAGTTCCAGATGGCTTTGGAGGAAATAGTAGAAAATATCTTTTCAGAATTTTACTGACTGCTGCACTTAAATGTATTACTATCAAATGGTTGAGTCCAGATCCACCTACTTATACTGTTTGGATTGAGAAAGTTAGAGAGATCTATCAGATGGAGGCGATCACATACTCCTTAAGATTGCAGAGAGAACTTTTCACAGAGAGATGGAGGCCCATAGCTTTATTTTTGTTTTTGTGTTCTTAATTCTGCTTCATTTCTATTGTATACTATTATATCATGTACATGTACATAGGTGAATGTCTGCGAATGCGGAATACTTTGCATCTCTAATGTACATGGTGTAAAATTTTCTAAACTCAATAAAAATAAAGTTAAAAAAAAAAGAAAGACATGGAATTAGCAGGTACCATTGTTTAAAAGAAAACAATAAGTAATGCACTCAACCACCAAGGCTCACCACGCAAGACTCCATTGCTGAAGAAGAAGCATGTGGAAGCTCATTTAAAGTTTGCTGCACAACATTTAGAAAAGCCTGTGAAGTACTCTGAGAATATATTCTGGTCAGATGAGACCAAAATGAAACTCTTAGAATGCCATAATACACACCATAAATGGCACTGCACATCACCCCAAAAACACCATACCAACAGGGAAATTCGGAGGTGGGAACATCATGGTGTGGGGCTATTTTCCAGCATACAGCACTCACAAATTTCATATAATTGAAGGAAGGATGAATGGAAAAATGTACAAAGACATTCTTTAGAAAAATCTAAAGATGAAACAAGGGTGGACATTTCAGCAAGACAATAACCCCAAACACACAATCAACGAAACTCTTAATTGGTTTCAGAGAATTAAAGTAAAGCTGATAGAATGGCCCAGCCAAACACCTGACTTGAATCCAACAGAAAATCTATGGAAAGAACTAAAGACCAGAGTGGAACCTTAAATATTTGAAGAGTGTTTGTGTGGAAGAATGGGCCAAAATCACACCTGACCAATGCATTATTTTCTCTATGCAGGAGGCATGTTGAAGTTGTCATTACCAACAAAGGCTTTTGTACAAAGTATTAAATACATTTCAGTAAGCATGCTCAATACTTTTTTCCCCAGTATCATTCCATTTTATTAAACATAACTTCATTTCTGTACTTATGTTTTGGTTTCTTTACATATGTGTGTGTGATGTGAGTTGTTACCAACATCTGGTGAAAATTTCATGTCAGTAGGAACTATAATTCCTGAGAAAAATGGTGAAGTGTTCAACACTTATTTTACCCGCTGTACATATATAATAATTCATCCACACTGGGTGTGCCGCCAGTATATTCTGAGTGCCAGTCCTAAGCTGGGATAAATTAGCAGGGTTGTGTCAGATAGAGCAGCCAATGTAAACCAACAACAAAGATGCAGAGCACAAATAGAATTTCCATACTGGATCAATCGAGGCCCGGGTTAACAATGACCACCACCAGTGCCATTGTTCAACACATTGCCAGCTGAAATTGGGCTATTGGTGGCTGAAGAAGAACAGGAAGATAACGCGTCCAGAGACAGCAGGAGAAGAGGAAAACTAGAAAAGTGGAAGTAAGAGTCGGGACTTTGAATTTTGGCAGTATTACTGGTAAAGGGAGTGAGCTTGATATCAGGCATTTTCCTGTATCTTTTTACAAGAGAGCGATGGTAGCTCAGTGGTAACGTTTCTGGCTGGAAATCAGAGCTTTTGGAAATTGCAGCTTCAAATCCTGTGGCTATGTTTTTTTGTTGTTGTTGTATTTTTGTTGTTATTTTCACAGCACCTGCTTGCACTGTGTTCCCGTGTACACAAAAGTGTCGCAGCAGCATCGTTCACGCCTGCCTATCGGCTCAGTGTTTTTGTGATTCTCTCATACTGTCACGCTGAGCGAAGGCGAGGCACAGACAGAGGCTGGACACAAATGCAGGCTCTCAAACTGGATGTATGAGTAAAAAGGATGGTCTTTATTACAGGCAGGGGTTCGGTAACAGGAAGGCAGTCCGCGGAGCAAAAGTACCAAGCAGAGGCGAGACAGAGGACGTGGTCAAAAACAAGCAGGGTCAATACACAAGCAAACTGGGTTTTCAGAGCTGAGGCAAAAACAGAATCTGGTACACAGAGCAGAATCAAAACACAGCTAGAGCAAAAACAGGACGAGACAAAGTGCTGGTAAGTGATGAACATCATCAACAAACGAGCAGTGAGGGAGTGAACAGACGCAGTTTAAATAAGGAAGGCGGTGACGGGAAAACAAGGTGCACATGAGGACAAAGGATCTGGAAAGGGGGGCGTGGCTGACAGATGAGGAACAGGTGCAAGAGAGTGAAGGAAGAAGACACAATGCAGACAAACCAAAAGTGACTGGAAAATTAATGGAGGAAAATGAGACGTGCTTAAGGCAGACAATAATAAAAGTGAGCAAAACAAAAGCGGAAAAAACTAGGAGATAATGTGACTAATCAAAGTGGAAAACCAGGAGATCAATAATAATAAACAAAACTGGAGCAGAACTGACACTAAATAAAGTATAGAAATGAATACAATGACAATACAAAATAACTAAAAAAGAGTATACAATAAATCACAAACAGAACCTAATCAGATATGAAACAAAGAAAAATAATAAGCAAAACCTGAGACCAATGCATAATGTAAAGAATGTGAAAAGCTAAACCAATACATACATCACTAATAAAATAAAAGATAACCAAGAATGATACTAGTGACTCAAGAATACCGAAAGAAAAGCAATAAATGACTAAACCGAAAATACAATACATGAGAACCAAGAATACAATAAAGAACCAAAACCCGGGAAACAGAACACTACATGAACATGAATAATCAGAACCAGAAAAGAATGAAAACAGTCAAGCAGCAAAAAAGTGAAAACAAAGTCAAGAATGAGTTAAACTGAAGGAAAAGAAAAGGGGACGAGGACAGGAACCCAAACAGGAGAGAAGCATGACACATACAAGCTGTTCTGCCGTGATTCACCCTGATTTGTACTTATTCGTACTAGGTGTGAAGAGGCCCTTACAGATGTTTCATTTTTGCAAAAAAAAAAAAAAAAAACCCAGCTCAAAATGACCCATCAATCAAAAATAATGAAGGAAACAGTGTTTGTCTTGACAAAAGGATTTTGTTTCATCCACAGCCTGCACCTTACCCTGGTCCTGGACCAGGACCAGGTCCCGGAGAGAGACTGGTTCAGCCTGTTACACCTCTGGAGACGGATACGCTGACCTCTTTATCACAGGTGAATCTACAATAGGAATTAAGCCACTATTTGTTCACTTCACTAAAAGACAATCTGTTACATAGCACAGGATACATGCATCCTTGCAAAGCTTTGAAGATTGTGACATATATATCTGACATCCCATAAGTAAAATACACTGTGGAAATTTTGAGGAGAAAACTTTCAAATAAGACATGTTGAGAAAACATAAAGACTTTTGATTATTTTCACAGTGCATCCATTTCTGGTTTTCATTTCTTGTGGACAAATATGCTGATGAAAACTATGAGACGGGTGTTCACAAACCTCTGATTGATAATCATCTGGTTGTTCTACAATTTTATTTATATATGAAGATCAAGGGCTGGATGAAACAGAATGTAAAAAAATTTGATATCAATCAGTTTGATAAATGCATACTGTTAATGGAGCCATTCTAATGTCAGGATGCACCTGGAAGCAAAAATCAGCATGTATCCTAAGATACCTACTTGTTTGATGATTGAATTTGTTATAGGTGTCTGAAAGATAAGTAGCATTTGCACTGATATTGCTACCACTTCAAAACAAGTTTCTTTGAAACATATTCATGGAAGCAAGCACAATTCAAAGAAACGCCGTTCCACTGATCACCACTGTGTCTTTGTTTTCAGATCTTGCATACCCATGAAATTGAGGAAGCCCCAGTAAAGCCTATAGACACGCTTCAGTCCCCTTTGCAGGACTCACCTCTGATCAGTACCAGCCAGGGTGAGCTCACCCCCTCTGGTCCGGACAGCCTGGGGCAGCAGTTGGAGCTTGATTTGGGCCTGGGGACTGGAGTCATGTCACAATCAAGACTGGGGTTAGGTTCAGGTGTAGGTTTGCAGTTGGGGAGAGGAGCAGTTATAGTGTCTCAGTCTATGGCAGGATTAGACTTTGGCTCAGGGGCATGTTTGGGGGCTGAAGTAGGGCCAGTAGTTGGAACAGGTGTTATAGCCCTGGATTCTGAAAGCCAACGGAGGCTTTCTCTGCAGGAACCTCAGACACCTCTGGATTCACGGACACCACAGCGACACAGTTCTGACCCAGGAGGGAGCTAAAGAAGTGGTAATGAAGGAGAAGAAAGGGAAAAATGGCAACAGAGGTTGCTTTGAAGTTTCTTCATTTTCCACCAGTCTTTGTGGCGCTTTGGAGATGGCAACCCAAATCCTTTCATACAGTTGCTTGTCGTCACTCCTGAAATACAACCTTTGACTTTATATATAAGCCCACAGCTCAGAAATAGTAAAGCCGGATCAATGTCAAGAAAGAAACACAGGTTTTTATCAAGTTCTCTTTAACACAAGTACATGCTCCTTCTCCTCACAAAGCATCTGGTGCACTGTGGACTCCACTGTGGGATCACCTTGAACCAAAACCACAGTCAGGGTAGGGCTCGCTTCTGTCTCTTAACGAACACAGTCCGTGATCAAGACCAGTCTTGATATCGACACACTATATGTGGACACAAACAACTGCTGTCCTTTAGACGAATCCCTTTACTGCTGTATCCAATGTTGGATGGCTGAGAAACCCAGAATGAATCACAACAAAATAAGTAGCCATTTACGTCTTGCACTGAAAAGTGATATAATAATTATTCTGTTCTACATGTCCGTGGCGCTTCCTATAAAACTCACAAAATGGTTGGTATTGTAGTGTTAGCTGGCCTAACAGGGAATGTGTTGCCCCATTCTCTCACTGGTTTCTTCCTCCAATGTCTTGCCCAAAGAGGCAGAGAGCACACTGGATTGGCTGCTTTGCACCTCAGGGGTGGGAACTGGAGGGTTAAAAGCCATGAATTACACACTGAACATATCAGCTGTCCTATCATAGATGTAGTATAAATTTGCTAGTTAGTGAAGAACATATGGCATGCTTAGGTGGTGTCTTGAACAGGTAAACTGGCAAACTTTACTGCAAGGAAATGGAATTAAACTCAGCAAACACTTTAATTAAGGAGGACAAAATGTCATACTTTGATCAGACCTATTTTTTTGTTCACTACTAATTGCAATGGTCTTTAACCTTTTGTGTTAGGGAAGAAAGGAAAATGATCATCAAGTGAGAAAGAAAGATAATGGCTTACTGTCAATTTTTTTTTTATGTAATCCCATTGCATGTCGGGGGGGTAATCTCATTTCTATTCAAATTTGCTACCTCAGATTTCATTGGTCCTTACTTTTTCACCTGAGCAAGTACCCAGAATGCTACAACTTTGCACATACGAGTATGTCGTGTTATATGTAAGTCTATAGGTTTGCCAGTTTACAATGACTAACCGATTGCACCATTATTCTGTGTACAATACAATATGCAAACACTGGCAAGAAGAGATGAATGGGTTTGTTTCAACCTTTTTAAGCATGTGGTATATGTTCTGGTATCAGGCTTTTTATGTTTGCATTTGTTTTTATCGTTGTCTTTCAGTCTACAGAACATAGTGTGGTACTTTTGCTTCAACACACTGCAGAAGAAGCATAATGTTCAGGAAAAATGGTTTTGCCCATATGGTAATGATAAAACCCATTCACAGTGCAAGTTACAAAATAGATTTGATTTTGCCTAAGTCCTGAGAATTTCGATTCTTGAAGCTACAGTCAGGATGATATGCTGTAGTATGCACTGAGTACCTCAGAGATGCATCTAATACACGTTGGAGAATAATTATTGTACAAACATGCTGTGTGAGATGATATGATGATCAAACACAGAGTGATCACATTATTTATAGTCAAACCTTGAAAAATTTGACAATTACAGCACACGGCTGGATACATCAACAAGACATATGTCCCAATATCTGCCATTCTGCATTGTAAAAATACAAAATCTTACCGTGTATTTGTCTAAGTGAAAATATCTAATGTACACTTAATACAAGACACACTTAATTAATTACATTTTTTTAAGATGTAAAAATGTGTTTTTCAATAATACATTTTTAAAATCTTAGAGTCTTGGACACATCTTATTTTGAGTTGTATCTGAGACATAAGATTTTTTCACTCACTGTGGGATTTTTAAGCTGCTGTTATATTTGTAAAAGCTGCAGTAGTTCCCACTACTATGTAAAAATAAACTTCAAAGTGTTCTCAGCTCATTTCAAGACCTTATTTAAAGAAATCTTAAATGAGTTTTCATTTGTTAATTGGCAGATTTTTTTAACATGAAGACAAGGTGTATTTAATTTGTAACAAGTTTTTTAAAATGCCAGTGGAACAAGTGAAAATTCACATAAGATTTGTTGAAATAAGATTTTGAATTTATTTAATAAAACTTTTGTGTTTTAGTTTCCTTGTATCAGGAAATGTCTTACAAATGACAGCAACTTAAAAATCTTATGGTAAAAATAAAATAGAATAAAATAAAATAAAAATGTGTGTTTTATCTTGGTTATTACTCCAAAAAAAATGTTTCAAAGAGTTCATTTGACAAATGACAAGGGTGAGTATGTCTCATACTGTATTAAGTGTAGCTTAGATATTTTAACTAAAAATTATACAAACATACTTGGTGAGATAATGCCTTTTTGCAGTGTATTAATTCAAGCTTGAGAAATGTGTCAATGTGCCGCTGGGAAATAGTGTGGCCAGAATTTAAAGTTGCACTCCCATGCTGTTTAATGTTACCTCTTACCAGCACAGTTCCACAGAGGATCACTGAACACATCTTTGTCATCTTCCTGCACAAAACACAATTCAATGTTGTTTTCTTCATTAAAGCAGCTTACATAAAAGATGTGTATCCAAGTTTACAACAAATTTACTACTTTTAAACTCAAACTAAGCATGTGTACTTCAGTTTACTTATGTACTTATCAGAAATAAACTTAATGGATAATACTTCAATTACACTTAGCTTATATTGACAAGTTTACACAAAAGTTTAAATTTAAGTATATTTGCCTGATACTTGTACTTTCTGTTACTGAATTATGCCTGCATGTACTGAGAAAAACACAGAAAAATCTGTTTACTTGGTGTGTAGTAACAGTTATACAGGACAGTTCAAATATACTTGGCTAAGGGCCCCTTCACACATAACACGAAAGACGCAGAAACCGGAAGACAGTTCGCAAACCAAAAACGAAATGGGGAACTACGAAACATTCCACCTGCTGTCATGAGGAACATATGTTCGGACAGGCGTACACAAAACCGTGGTGACAGTTTCGTGCATGCTCGTGTTCGCATGCATGACCACAATGCGAGCACATGGAAAGTCGCGCACACAGCAGTTGAGGAAAAATATTTTAAAAACACCCCAATTTCTAATACTTAATTCCTGTTATAAAAAGGGGATTTAGCCTCCACCTAGACGTACAGAAGGAAGTAATGAAATGACGTGGATTACTGTTCTCTCTTGCATGTTTTACATGAATTACCTGATGCACTTGAGCCGGCCGGCTCCTGTCTCATGACGAGCCGGGCTCTCATGAACACATCAGCAGTGATCCGCTGCAAATGTGATCTGTGTTTTAATTATTACAATGTGGGGAAATCCCGCAGTGACACGCACCTCGCAGGGGTGTCCCATGGGGTGATTCTCTGCATGGCACGATATTCAGCAACTTTAAAGTGTGCTGACGTGACAGTCAGCTGAAGCAGTATGTTATAATTTATTTCCACGCGAGGACAGCATGTTGCGCGCTTCACGCTGTAGTTATGTGACTTCATATCCTACAAGCCACTACAAGTGTTCCTGAACTGTGACTTGCGAGCACAGATATTTGAACAGCTCCACATCACAGGGGGACATGCCCACCTCTGTGGGCGGACCTCGGCAGACCACATAGAAAAAAAAGGCTCTCTTTGATGCTTTGTTCTGAGATTTTAATTTCATGTATGTATTATTATGTTTGCCCTGCATCTGTCTGATGTCTGTGTTGTAATGTAACACTTTGCATGCATGGTCACGTCCAGCTGTCAGTCGGTGGTCAGCTGACATGCGCTGTATGTCCACAGCAAAGCGATCGCACAAGAATGAGTTCACGCCTTTGTCACCCTTATGTGTTTGATTTAATTTCCACTCTTTTTGTCTGTCATGAAACTACACTTTACATGGTGGAAGTGAAATCAGCCAGCTGGGCGGCTTCACAGCGTGCCGTGCGCTCAGACACTGGCCGGTCCTCATGATAGTGTGAGCGCCCACTCACATGTACACTGCATGTTCTCCAGCTGACGTGCAGCACACAACGATCAGCTGGTCCAGCACCGGACTCCAGGACCTTCAGCCACAGCTGACAATGTTCGATTCATGGTATGTGTGTGTTGGTGGTGGGGGGGGGACACACTCCACAAACCATTTGTGTGTGTGTGTGGGGGGGGGGGGGGTCAACTCAGTCACACCCATGTATGTTGCTAGGTGATGCCACTTTCGTGTTGCACTGAGACACTTTTCACAGACATGTCGAATGTGGTTGCCTGCTGTCTACTATTATACCAGGTGCATGACTAGCCCCACCTTTCCTAATTGTGCAGCGAGCGGTGTTACAACCCCAATTCCAATGAAGTTGGGACATTGTGTAAAATGTAAATAAAAACACAAATACAATGATTTGCAAATCCTCTTCAATCTATGTTCAATTGAATACACCACAAAGACAAGATATTTAATGTTCAAACTGATGGACTTTGTTGTTTTTGTGCAAATAATTGCTCATTTTGTAAATGGATGCCTACAACACATTTCAAAAAAGTTGGGACAGGGCAACAAAAGACTGGGAAAGTTGATGAATGCTTAAAGAACACCTAACTGGAAACAAATGAGTGTCATGATTGGGTATTAAAGGAGCATCCCCAAAAGCCTCAGCCATTCACAAGCAAAGATGGGGTGAGGATCACCACTTTGTGAACAACTGCATGCAAAAATAGTCCAACAGTTTAATAACAATGTTTTTCAATGTTCAATTGCAAGGAATTTAGGGATTCCATCATCTACAGTCCATAATATAATCAGAAGATTAAGAGAATCTGGAGAACTTTCTACATGTAAGCGGCAAGGCCGAATACCAACATTGAATGCCCGTGACCCTCGATCCTTCAGGCAGCACTGTATTAAAAACCAACATGATTGTGTAAAGGATCTTACCGCGTGGGCTCAGGAACACTTCAGAAAACCATTTTTAGTTAACACAGTTTGTCGCTACATCTACAAGTGCAAGTTAAAACTCTACCATGCAAAGCGAAAGCCATACATCAACAACATCCAGAAATGCCGCCACCTTCTCTGGGCCTGAGCTCATTTGAAATGGACAATGGTTGAAGAGGATTTGCAAATCATTGTATTCTATTTTTATTTACATTTTACACAATGTCCCAACTTCATTGGAATTGGGGTTGTAGATGTTCATGTCTAACACCTGGAATTTGGCCGATACCTGCCGAGAGGGGGATTGAATGAGCATGCACAGGGCATTGGCCCCTTGTGTGCGTCAATGTTGTGACGAGAGGTGTTTGAGGCGGCTCCGATTTTTCATGAATGGCATGAAATTCCTCCGTGTGCTAGTTGGCTTCAGTCGTGTTATGCGTGAAGGGGCCCTAATATTTGTAATGATAACATTATATTCTTTTCGTCTATCTAAATGTCATACTTACTGAAGTTGATAGTCTAGTGGTTAGAGAGGTGGGCTTATGACTAGCAGAAAATGTGTAGTGTAACTTTATAAATGAAAGTGTGCAGTATATTATATAACTCTGATCTATAATTGAAGTATGCACTAAAATTAGTTGTGGACTCAAAGTTTACTGCTCTTACATTTAAAGTACTATATGTTCTAGATTATAAGGTGAGTTTTTTGTTTTAGTTTCTTTTTTTACTAATAGGAGAGATACGCCAAAATATGGTATACTTCACAGTATACGTTTATAAACAGAAAGATGGGCCAAAAGAATGATTGAAATAGTACACTTACAAGCAGAATATGAAGTTTACTAAGATTTAGTTAATAAAATCTTTAAGTATACTTTTTATGTAAGGGAGTAAATCAGTTGCCAGCGATTGAATAAAAGACAGGCAAAATGATGGAATTTCTTCCTCGATTCTCCCATTTTATTTTTTCAGAAACATTTTGAAGAACTCACCTTTGAACTCACCCAGTTCAGTGTTTATTCATTGTTTGTGACCAATCCCACAGGATTGTGAAGAGGTTTGCATCCATTTTAGTGAAGTTGCATCAGAGAGAAGAATTGCTGTGAGATGAGATCTTGAAAACAGAGACTGAATAATGTTTCTGCATATAATCTTGTACGGAGTTCTGTTACACAGATATACAACATCACTCACACACTGTCCCTTAATCATTACGTAAATGAAAGGCTAGAACAGCAGTCTCAAACTCAAAGTCGCAAGTTCTTTTTTTCTCTCAGTTGTAGAGTCAAATAATCATATGAACACAACTTTATACTTGTCTTTCAGATATAATTAGTTTGACGTCTTCACTGTTGCTATCAGACATCTGTCAGTGACTCTGCTGATGATTAATAACATTTGGTTTGAGTGGGTGGATAGACAATTATCAGGATTGTCTGAAAAGGACCATTCCTCATAACACCCGCCATAGCAGTCGCACACATAGATGTGTCATTTTCAGCTCTGTGTCCCTGTCCGTCTGTGTGTGAAGAAAACAACTTGAATAGTTTTGTCTGATTTGTACCAAACTTGATGAAATGACTGAGAATAATTCAGTGGGTTTGTCATTTTGTATACCTGCCAATTCTAATTAAGGGTCACAGGGGGGTCTTCAACCCCTTACTCCAATTAAGGGTCATGTGGGTGCTGGAGCCTATCCCAGCAGTCATTGAGCAAGAAAGGGGGTACACCCTGGACAAGATGCCTGTGACTGATAACAAAGTCAAAGTGAACTTTATTGTCAATCAAGCCATGCAACAGTACATTACACAGAAGACTGAAACTGCGTTTTCCCCAAACTCCAAATGTGCAGTAACAGAGGCTAAATTAGACATACAACTAAATATAAACTTGATATGAGACATCACTGGGACATAAAATGCAAATAATATCAGTAACAGAACAACAATCAACACGACATATAGACAACACTGAGCATACATTTCCAAGGCTGTCATAGTGTTTCAGAATGTAGTCAGTTGAGGTAAACATATTCACACTCTCACTCACACTTGTGGGCAATGTTAAAGTTTCCAGTCCACTTAATCTGCATGTTTTTGGGAGTGGTAGTAAGCCAGAGGACCCAGAGGGAACCCATATGAACACGGGGAGAACATGCAAATTCTGCACAGAAAAGCCCAGGTGTGAAGCAAACCTGGGTACAGTCTTCTTGAACCCACTGAGCTGAGCATTTTGCCCAAAGTGTGTGTGTGCAACTGAGCTGTTAGAAAGTCCAGAGCTCTGGAAAATAATGAGCTTTCCCGACTTTCTGTGCATCTGCTAGGCAGGACCACTGATTTGAATGAATTCAGATCAGTGGGTAGGATGAATGTGTTTTTCCCAAAATGGGTATAAAGATATTAACGTTGCCCTCTCACCAGACAATGCAGACATCCTCATCTTTTTAAAAAAATAATTTAAAATTATAAACTTAGATTATTTTTAGTCCTTTTGTTGCTGATTTTTTCTCTTTTTTTTTACTTTAACAAATAAGGATTTTAAAAATATTACATTAACATGGGACACCTTATTGCCATTAAGGACTACAGACAAAAGTGCCTTGTTTTCATTGCTCCTTAAGTTCTTTTTAAAAATGGGAAGCAATATAGGATTTTTTTTTCTTTCCTGATCTGATAAATGATCCCATCATTGACTTAAAATCCGTGACTTGTGATCCATGATACCACAAATGCACACCTATGTAGAGTAACACTTCACTAAGGGGCATCAGGTCTACTGTCCACAAATGGTCTGATCTCCTCTATACCCAAGAACATGTTCAATAAACAATCTTTATGTCCCTGTGCATTATAGAACATGAGTATGTTGAAGTATTTAATGTCACTGTGCTTTGCAAGGTAATGGGTTATAGTTTTTCTTGTATTTGTAATATCTTATTCTTTAGCTTAAAAAGCCAATCATATGTCCTGTAAAAATGCAGTGAGTGAACAGAACGATAAATGAGTCCATCACTTCCAACTAGTAAATACAATAAGTACTATCATCTTGTAAGTCACCAACTCAAAAGGGCATGCAGGATAAAACCATTCAACTCTGGTGAACTTTGTGGCTCAGTCAATTAAAAAAACACTTTATTTTGGTTATGCAATATCCAGCAGACCTGGGGCCTCATGTACAAAGACTTGCATGGACTTTCTACTAAAAGTTGGCGTACGCCAAAAACCCTGAATTTGACTTAAGCACAAATGTATTCAGATATATGAACGTGTGCGTAGGCATGAATTCACGCACGTTCCGTTTCTACATCCCACTGAACATGGAATTGAGTGTGGAACCAAACTCCTCCCTGGCCACGCCCCATTTAAATATGTAGTTTCATGTAAATAGGCCCTTGGAGCAGGGATTCCCCATGACGTCACATCATACAACATGAACACAGGAAAGAAACTATACTACAGATGACTGGAAATTAGAGACATGCAGGGACAGTTTATTCGGTACTCTGTTAAACGGATTAATCATGAAACTGGAAAAATGTTTGTGGAAGCTACGGAGCGTGTGTGTGTGTGAGACCGCACACACTGCGCACACACTGACGAGAAGCGTTTATTGACAAATACTGAACATAGGAAGCCTGTTAAGAAGCTCTGCCACTCACCATCAAGCAAAAATAAAAGAAAGACATTAATAATAATAATAACATATATCAATGTGCACATGCCCAAATGTGCCCGCTCTGGTTTTCATTCAGAACAATTCCATGAATAAACTATTTAAACACAAGCACACACACACACACACCCCAACCGCGCACTGTGCAGCCTAATGTGCATTGATGGAATGAAAATGTTTCCTATTAACAGAAACAAATTCATCATGTGATGGCGCCTTTGTAGCAATATGTGTGCAGTTAACAGCTCCGATTACATTTGAGAAACCGGCTCTCGCTGAAAAATGTGCTGTAATGTTGGAATGTACCTGACATTTGGATGATTGCAGCTCGGCGCAAGGTTGACTGGTACACACCTGACCGATCAGCCAGCTCACGCTGGAATGCCCCTGATGCGTAGGAGCCCAGTGAGGTCATCACGTGTGGGCACAGACAACCCCTGGGTCCACATCGTATTGTGCTCTGGGCCGACCACAGTTCTGTGCGCAACTCCAGTCACAGCAGTCTTCGTAATCAAAATCAATTTATGAGCCATTTATCCTCATTTGGAAGTAAATCCTCGCATTCTCCGAATACACGCTCACGTCAGATTTCACCATTTGCAAGGTCCTCTAACAATGCTAACGCAGCCACTTTTAGTGCCATTTTATGCATTACTTGCCTATGATACGCGCATGTTTTTATATCCATCCATATAATTGCAAACATGTGGTTGTATTAAATGTTCATCAGTGTGTCTCTGATGTGCACATCACTCTGATGGCTTCTTGTTTTCACACTATTAAGGGATCCCTGCGTCACCTTTACATGTCAGAGATGGCACAATAGCTGTAGAAACGTACGTACGCCAGCCAGGATTTTTTCCTGATGCACCGCACATTTCCTCGCTTAAGTCACTTTTGATACATCTGCACATGGGTGTGGAGATGGGTGTATGCCAGGTTTTTGTGCATACGCATGTTTTGTACATGAGGCCCCTGCTCACCACCTGCTGCATGCTTAGTGCTTGTTGGATTGATGATGGATTAGGATACCCCAAAATGTTCTAAATTAGAGAAATAAAGCCACTTTTGATTGTTTCACAGAGGTTACATTCCAAAACTAAAACAGTCACAAGTACTGTAGAAGGATTTTGTATGAATGTACCCAAAGCAGACAATTCTTTCTCTCCCTCTCCCTCACAACATATTTGTCGTTTCAAAGTTACATTGAGCTTGATTGTCAGATTGTTTGATTCCCAAAAACTTGGTCTAGTGGGCATAAGGCCACCATCTCTTGTATTTTATGATGAGTGATGGTCAAGCACAGACACATCCCTCTGTTGCCCACTCAAAGCAAATGGTCTTTACATGAACCTGGTCATACAAAAACCCTATAGAAATGATTTTGTACAACTTTAATTACTAAAGAAATACAGAGCCATGGCTTCACTTTCAGGACTGATTTGCAGGGGATGGAGTGAGTTTTGTCAAGATTCTTCCAGTGTACAGCATAATGGCGAAAGAAAACCTCAGGGGCAAAGACGGTGGAACTGTGCTGATGTATCAGAGGTTTTTACTGTGTTGCGTTCATTTCCACAACTTGTTTTATCGTTCCCTTTGATCAGTTGTTGTACAGATTTTCTAAGATAAAGGAACATATAAAACCTATGACATCTCTAAATTGTCTTCCCTGATTAAAAAGCAACCACTAGAAAGACCCTATTCTGCATAACGGTGAAGAATTGTGTGGAAATGTTTTGTGCAATAGTCCGATAAGCAGATTAGACTTGTAGCAGCTTATCCACAACCTTTAAATTTAAGCACTTTATTTTTAAACAGTGCAGACATTTAATAAAGTCTCAGGAACATGCCATTGATGTCATAGAGTTCATATTCCTTTGTCTCAGAGGAAACTGGCAACATTTTCAAAGTAATATCCAAAAAATCAGTTTGGAGGAATTCCCTTTAAGACAGAATTTTGAAGATTGTATTGCGCTGCTTGCAGGTGTAAGCTATTTATTTTATTTATTTAGTTGTCAGGTTACTTTTTTTTGTCTGTGGATTGTACCTAATATGATTTATCATTTTGTTTCTGGAAAGTGAACAGGACATTTGAAGGAGAAAGTGAAGAGTTTGTGTAAAAAATGTGTATTTTTGTGGAAACCTGTTATTTTGTTCATTATGATGAACTCTACACCCACACACTATTATTATCATCATGATTGCTATTGATTATTGAGTATATTTGTTGTTGATGTTGTTGTTGTTACTGCAGACAAAGCCACATTTAATCCACATTTTGTGGCCTGTTTTTCATAGATGGTGTCCTGCTTTGTAAAGGTGCACTTTAGTATCGAACCAAAGCAAGTGAATGCTGTTATAAACAACTAGTGGCATTTAAAGCTTACATGTAATTCAACAGTTTTCAGACATTTAAGTAAAAAATGAATGTTGGGAAATAATTTTGAACTTTAACTGAGGTTTTATCTGGGATATTTATTGTTGAATCAATCATATTTGTTGCAGTGATTTGAGTTGTGATCAGGATGTTTGGAAAACCAGAATCCAGAGATTTATTAGAAATGTGAGGATGGTATGTACACTGTAAAAAGTGATTGTGGGCTGACTACTTCGATGAATGAAACAGATTAATGCCTTCCTATATTGTACGCTCTGTGCACAACATTGTGGTACAAAGCTGAGATAATTCTGCCGCTGCATTGATTTTTCAAACTGATAACACTGACCAAAGCTACATGTCTTCTAAACAATGACCCAAATTTATTTGGTATTTACAGTGCATCCAGAGTATTCACAACGCTTCACTTTTTCCACATTTTGCTATGTGACAGCCTTATTCCAAAATGGAGGATTTTTTTCCCCCTCAAAATTCTACTCACAACACTCCATAATGACAAAATTAAAAATGTTTTTTGAAACTTTTGCAAATTAATTAAAAATACAAAATAAAGGGCCACTTTACACACAGCACGATTGAAGCCGACTAGCGCACGAAGGAGGAATTGCATGCCATTTGTGAAAAATCAGAGCTGCCTCCAAGGGCTCATACACTTGTCGCTATAACTATTCACGCATAACAGCAGCCGAAAGACAGAGAGTGCCCTGTGAGAGCCCATTCGATCCCTCTCGCGGGAGGTGTCGGTCAAATTCCAGGTGACATACACAAACATCTAACACCGCTCGCTTGACACTTAGAAAATGTGTGGTCATTCGAGCTGTCAGCATGAAAATAATGAGCAGACAATCACTTTTCAGCTGGATGTGAAATTTGTCTAAATGCCCCCACGAGTGTGATGTTGCAAAAAGCAACACGTGGCATGCCAACCTAGTCTCACGGCAAGTAGTGATTCAGCAGCACAAAATATACATGAATCTATTGGTTTGTGATATTGTTACGAAAAGTGCCTCATTTTCATCACGGCAGCACAAATTCATTCTATTTCATTCCGTGATGGCTACATGAAATTAAAAGTAAAGCGGGGGTCGGGGTGGTTATGGTTAGGGTTGGGTGAAGGAGTAGGGTTAGGTTATGGTTAGGGTTGGGGGTAGGAGTAGGGTTAGTGAGTTAAGAAAACCCTGTCACAAAAATTTGACTCATTTTGTGACGGGAGCACATAAAAAATGTGATACTGGGCTGAGCATGCATGTGTATCGCACATGTGCACATATGTCGCGCCCCCCACCACAAGTGGTGTGCGTGTGTTTCGTGCTCTCCGCTCCCCACCAACACGTGGCCTGCGGGGGGAGAGGACACTTGCATGACATGCTGATATGTATTTACAGACATGAACACATGGGGCCAGACAGCCACGACTGAGCACACACAGCCGGGCTGCAGTGGCCGCACACAGTGCACCTCGGCAGACCGTCAGATATGCAGCAGGCAATCTGAATGTCACGCATGTCGGGCCAGATACGCTGTGTCCAGCAGAAAATGCACACCACAGGACTATGACAATATGGCAAGCCAACAGCACCACAAATATGCCACTTTCAGGCAGTGTAGTGAAAAACTATCGGCTGATATCAAATCTATCAGTTTGCTCTAAAATTCTGGAAAAGTGGTTTCACAGCAGCTCGTGGACTATCTTACTGAGAGTAATCTCTGAGCCACTGCAGTCTGCAGAAAATATTCCACAGAGGCGGCTCTCACTAAAGTGGTGAATGATCTTTTGGAAACAAGGTGCACCTGAGCTCAATTTTGAGCTCCATTACAAAGGCTGTGAATACTTATGTACATATGATTTCTTTTCTTTTTTTTTTTTTATAAGTCTGCTAAAATCTAAAAAAAATAAAAAATAAATAAAAAATAAACTTTTTTCACATAGACATTGTTGTGAGTTGAATTTTGAGGGCAAAAATGGGTTTCATCCATTTTGGAATCAGGCTGTAACATAAAATGTGGAAAAAGTGAAGCGCTGTGAACGCACTGTATATGGATAACTTTGCTGAAATGCATCAGTACAAAAAAGTATTTAGGCCACTGTTAGAAAAAGTAATCTTTGTATAAGTCAGATGTATGCATGTATGTATGTCTGCCAGTGAATGGCCTATTGTGGTACCTCCCCCAAATGTAATGTATGGTATATGGTCCTCAACTGAGGATATGCCCCGTGTTTCATCTGAGTGATCACTGATATAGTCTACAGCAGTAACAACTAGTGATTAGAAGCCATATTGTTTCCTAGCCCATTGTTTTCATAGCTGGACACTATAGTTACTGTGTTTATGAATGGCAATTTGACAGTCAAACCTTTTTTATTGTCACCCATCAGGGTTTAGATCTACAAAATGTATTTGAAAATGTATTTACATAATTTGACTTTTAAATTGGAAGAAACCCAGTGCATTTGCTATTTTTATAATATATGTTTAAGAATATGAACAATCATGCATATCTCATCACCTGCTACTTTCTCACCTCCTTGAAAATGAATTGATTCTTATTAAATGATTCCTCCTGTGAGTCAAAACCGTGGGACACTGAATGTCAGCACTCTCAGTATGTATGTAAACAATAGACTGTATATATAAGGTGTCTCAAAAAATGTACCCAAAAGTACTCTGAAATATGAATACCAGGAAGTTGATTTACTGAGAAATAATGGTGTTTTTCTCATTTGAGGAACCCTAACGTTTGTTCTGCGAGACATTAAATTCCAGGAAAATTGCCGCAGTTGACCCTAATTAAGAGAACAAAAATCGTTGAGTTCTGTGCAACACATCCTAAGGGCTGGCTTACATCTCTTTCCATACAAAATTCAGTCTTAGAGCGAACTAACTCCCCAGCAAATGGCAAGGAGACTTGAATTTGCAAGGTGGTTTTCCGGAAAACTGGAGATGACTGATTTATTTCCTCGGAAACTTCAGAGGAGGAGGTTACATTGATCATGTGGTGTAAAAGATAAAGGGTTAAAACATCAAAAAGGAAAGACTGAACTCAAAACTGTGCAATGGGGAGAAAAATTCCATGCTTCAGCCACATGGGCATGCAGAAAATGTCTGATAATACTTATTGGTTTTTCTGTGCAGTCAAAATACTTTTGGGTGCATTTTTTGAGACACCTGTGTGATGTCACATATAGGATTTCTATTCAGATCCAGAACAGCCAATATGAAGCCCATATTTGGGCATTGCCATTTTGGCAGCGCTGACATTGGTTATGTCACAAGAAAACCCATGAATTGATAAAGAGGTGGAGCATGGATGGCTTTGTTGTGTGATGAAAGAAGCCTGAACAGGCACGTATCTTTGATGCCGAACCAGCTAAACTAACAGGCTAACCTCAGTTCAGGTGTTTATTAAGTCAGAGTTTTGGGGACTGTGTGGTGGTTGCAATATTAAATAGGATGAGAGTTTCACTCAACATGAATATTACAGCAGGAATGTCTTATATGATCTGTTAGAACATTTCCCCACTCAACAAGCCAAATTCTTGCAGTTGTTTGTAATAAAATGCTCACAATGACACACAGTCCTCCACAACAGCTCACAGCCACTGGACAATGAGTTACCGAAGTCACGAGAAGTGGATACGCTGCACTCAGCTTTTGTCACGCAGAGATCATGCCCCTAATTATACATAATGTTGTGGCTTAAAACATCTTAAACTAAGAAGTTAGAAAAAAAAATCCCATCTTGTATAGATGACATTCGTGTGCCTTAATAGAGAGAGTGGCGACATGACGAGTCGAAAAAAAAAAGGTCACGTGACTCCTGGTGCCATCTTGGTTCCAAAATAGTGTTCGCTGTTAATCTGTCTGCATGTAAATCCATCTAATTTATTTATTTATTCACTGAAAATGACAGGTTGCTATGCATTTGGAGGCACAAATAGACACAGCAAGGGCTTCAAGATGTACAGATTCCCTTCACATCCCAACAGAAGAAAAATTTGGGAAAATGAAGTCAGTCGTGTGGGATGGAAGTGACATCATCGTCAAAGCTTTGCGAGGTAAATTTATTGTTCAGTCCCATGTACAGTAAAACTCACCTAAACTGTCATCCTATAAGCCAGACATTCGTAGTCACTGGACAAAAAAGTCCCAAAGTTTTGTAGTGTTTTCCATGTAATAAACACCGTATACGTATAACAGATTTTGTATAACGACTTTTCGCGCACATCAGATAAAATGTCCTGTCCAATCACAGTGTATTTCCATTAAAAACATAAAGCAGTCTGGATGTGCAAAGTAACAGAGGTACAAATTAACGTTCAGTGCTGGCACTCGCCAATTTAAAGAAAGTGGGACGGGAGTCATTTCTGTGATTAAATGTACAATCATATATTTTTTTCACACCGTGTTCAGACTCGGCTCTGCAGCCTGACATGCACTTGTTAAATCAGACACAAAAGGCTGTGATTTGATTTGATTTCTGCTTTTACTGCTTCGTCTTCCATCATATTATAATAGTTTTTACAGCGCACACACTGATTACAAATGGATCAGAAAAGTCCACACATTTACAGCACCAGTGGTGAGCACAGTTCCACTAATCGCTAATCATCGAAGATAATGTTTTTTATTATCGCATTAGCTTTTCAGATAACTTTGAAAACCATCATTGGACCAATTATCTTCCGATAAGTTTTGTTCTGATAGTTTTTAGACTGCTAACATTTTTGCTGACATAGCTTATTGTATTAGATGTGCAGTTCTATCCTCTACAAACAGAGCAACTCCTTCTAGAAGAAACCCTTCTGTCCTCTGCAGGCAAAGGAGAACTGGTTACAGAAAAGAAAAAAAATAATTTATTTTAACACACTGGCAATATCACCCAAGTCATCCAGAGGCATACAGTTTTAACTTATGGTTAAAATTTTAACCAAACTAATTTTGGACAAGTTATTTAAATTAACGTCACATCTGAACTTTTATAAAATGAAAATATCAGACATATGTTTTAGTTTTAAAGTAATGCACTAATTTGGAAGGTTTTAGTGTGGACATTGTGTATCCAGGTGCATTATGGGTATCTCAGTACATTCACGACAGAAGAAAAACATTTGAGACGCTCTGATCAGGCTCCACACGGAAAACAGCATTAAACTCTTTGTATATTGTGCCTGAACTCCCGTGATTATATTCTCTGGGTTTATAGACTTTGTTATTGTGTTTGTTTTATGTAAAAATGCCAGAAGAGGCCCAGGTTGCTTCTCAAAGCCAAAAACTCTGTTAAATTGTGATTCACATCATGTGATATAACCGGCGTCAAAATGCATAGAACATTGCCATCTACTGGCGACTGGTTATATCACAGTGTTGTCGACCACAGGATTTTAAAATTATCTGTAGGTCTCCAAAACCTGAGACACCACACATGTGGAGATTTAAAAAAAATCATAGATCCAACAGGTTTAATTGTATAGTGTTTTGTGTCAGTCACATGGTAAAAACAACACACACAAACAGATTTCACACACGAACATTCCCAGGTCAAACACCTCGCTTTCTGATTGGCTGCATGTCACATTTAGCTCCTCATGTCCTTCTTAACACACTACACATGGCAGGAATATCTGCCCTGATTGTCTGGGTGTCCTTAAGTTTGTCGGAAGGGGAAGATCGGGTCCAATATCGGCCTAATTATCTTGCCATGTGAACCAGGCTTGATGTCATGACACTTCACAGAGCGACTGATTGATCTGTTATAACACCGCACCAAGCCGCTAACCGATCGGATGTTATGACACCTCACAGAGTGACTGATTGATGCATTGTGACACTGCACCGAACATGTTTTCGCTATTATTTGATTTCTTTGTGCGACTGACATCGTTATTCAAGCATTCAAAAGGCAATTCCTATCACCACACAACTCCAGCCGCATACGAGAAAGTTTTTTTGACAGTTCTTGTTATTGAAAGAAACCTTGTCTCTCTAACCGGATAGTGTTGTGATGTCATCACGCGTGCGCTTAGGCGCTGTCTAGTGGGATCTTGAAAATTTCTTTCTTTTTTATATACAAATGAAAAAAATGACATATTTTACAAAAGCACATTTATTTATAAACACCAACACGTTACATTGATTCACTTGTGTTGGTTTTTACATAGAATGAATGAATCAACCAATCAGTATGAGCGGACGCTTAGTTTACCCATAATCCCTTTTGGCTTCTGTGTGTTAATGTTCAAATCTTCAGAATTAATGCATTATTTTAAAATTAACAGATATGTGTTAGATATCACTTTGTACTGTTAGATATCACTTTGTACATTTTAAGAGTTTACATGAATGTCTATCCGGAATAATTTTATTTATAAAGCAAAACAATAATCCAAACCTGCTTTCCGTGTCAAGACCTCTGCCTCATCACTGGACCACTGTATTCTGTCAAGGTAAATGATGCTTTTCTACAGCAGGGAGCAGAGTGCACAAAGAAGTGCTGGTTCATTGGCTGTTTGGGTTTGTGATCGCCGCTGGTTCTATTAGAAGCTTTGGTGGTGTTTAAACTCAAAATCAGCTTCTTAGTTGCTGAGAACATATTTGAGGCAAAATTGAACATTATCAATTATCTGTAGCTTCTGATAAAGATTTTAGGCAGTTTATCAGTTTACCATTAAAAAAATATAACTTTTCAGTTAGCTGATTACCAATTATCGAAGCTAACTTTTTGGTTAGCTGTGCCTACCACTGTACAGCACAAAGTCTGAAAAAGAGGAAAATGTTCACCTTACCTTCAATTGGAGGTGATTGTAAAAAAAAAAGCTTGTTGAGGGTCAAATTAGTCCATAATCAAGCATAATCCAGAGACGGAGAACTTTAAAAATGCCACGTACGTCATTGCATGACATGGAATTACAGAGCTGCAGAAGCATAAATCAGGATTTAAATTAATTAGACAAATCATCATAAATTGTAAATTTATGCAAATTTGATTTTTATATTTATTTTGATAGCACCTGTACCTGGGTGTGTTGTTGTATGTGGTTAAATGATTTTTAAAAATGTTGAAAACATTAAAGGTTCACTCAGTAGTTCAGCGCGGTTGGAACCAAAATGGTGCCATGTTCTGAGTTGATGCCACTCTCACATTTAAGGCACACTAGTTGACATGCAGGGGGCAACTACCTATAGAGAACAAAACTGTTTTTGTACCAGGCTGTAAACATATTTATTTCTACTCTAAAGCTGGACATTTTAACATAGAATTCAATGGGAACCTTCCTGCTTTTGGAGCCAGCCTCAATCATTCAGTCAGTCAAGGAACTGTAACTTTTTTCTTTTTCCGGGTGAGGTTCATCTGAGGCCATCAAATGTTACTGCTTGGCATCAACTGTGCAAAGGTTTGAATCAAATTTGATATGTTTAAATTGTGTTTTGTTGCAGAAACCTTTCACCCGTCTAGATTGTTTATTTATGTTTAAATAAATAAAAATAAATAATAATAATAATAAATAATTAAAAAATAAATAAAAACAAACTGAATCGCTGATGATCAACCATGCAAGAATTGCAAAAACCTCACTAAATCCAACAGCAGACCAAGCTCAGGAAACCAAATGAATAAATCATGCCATTTTTAATCACCAAAAATACATCCTGTGTTTTTAGAATGTTAAAATGGTTGCATATTTCAAATATTTGTGTATTTATTACATTTCATCAGTATGTATGAATATGTATTTATATACCCATAAATATCATCTTTGATAGAGATAGGGATGACATTTCTTTTTTCAAAAGTTTCAAACAATTTCCTCCAAACAGTAAACTTTTTCTTGAAATATTTGTATGATTTCATTTAATAACATAACCACATATTGCACTACGTATTGTATGTCAGGAAAAAAAATAACTTAATTATAGTTACAAAGATGACTGCAAAGTTTGGGGTTTTTGTATGTCAGTTTGACATTTTTATTATGAATTTATTCTTGATATACAAATAATGAAAGTTTATGAGTTCAATGGTACAATTATTTTATGAGGTGAAAGAGGAAATGTACCATTCAATGTGCTTCACTGAATGGTACATTTCCTCTTTCAACTTATGAAATATTCTTTCCATTGATTAAATGAAAAAACATTCATTATTTGTTTCATATAACGGCTTAAATTTTAATATTTTATTAATTTATAAACAAGAGAAAACACACTTATATTTCATTGGGCATCCCTGGTCCTCTGACATCAACAGGTTCCAAATACTCAAGCACAAAGTTTAAATAGCAGCCCAGTCCAGTCCAAAATTGTTGTCACTCAATTTGCAAAAACAGTCAGATAGTTTAAGAACAGTGCTGACGATGTAGTCCAAATCCGAAGACATGCACTGATGTCTTCATGTACACTGCCGTCTGCTTTTCTCAGTCCAGTGAAAATTTGCAACAGAAATTTGTTGAGCTCCTCATTCGACAGTGGTTCCACTTCACCTAGAGATGTCCCAGACGTCTTACGCTGTGGATTTGTTTTGTCTTTTGTCTTTAAACAATGAGCAGCGTCAATAAGTTGCCAAGTGCTTTCACCACTAGTGTGCACAAGCGGTGCGTGCAGTGGTCGTAGCGTGCAATGGTACAGATCATATGGAACCAAATTTCCATGCTGAACGGAACACAATGGCAAATTGGACAAATGATCAATATCACATGACATACAATCGACCAATCAAATGACAAGGATCTATTCATATAAATTCGATTCTTTCTTTTGACAGTGGCCTTAATACTTTGTACTAAATTATTTTCAGCAGCATCAGGTATGTTGTCCTACAAACCTGCAACTCCTCACTGACGTCTGCAGTTCTTAATGCTTCAAAAATGATTAAGAAAAGTGTTGCATGTCAGCTGGGTGCCATTACACAATGAATTTGTTGCTATTTAACAACTTGTCTTCATCTGTCATAAAAGCTTAGGAACCAGTTTTGTGTGTGTGTGTGTGTGTGTGTGTGTGTGTGTGTGTGTGTGTGTGTGTGTGTGTGTGTGTGTGTGTGTGTGTGTGTGTGTGTGTGTGTGTGTGTGTGTGTGTGTGTGTGTGTTGTTCACAAAAAGCCACCTCGTGACCTGTATGCTATCTTGAGATCCATAATTTGACCTCAAACATAAAAATAGTTGTTGTTGACTTGTCTTATTTGGCCTTTTATGTGATGACCGATCTTCGTAGGATTATCTGTGCCTGAGAATATATATGTGTAATCCATACTGCTTGTTATTCCAACTGAGAGCAGATTTTTAAATCGCGTTTGTTTCTACCAGGAGACGTGTAGGTGGGCTGTGGTGGGGACATACAGCTAAGAAAATCTTATTGGTCTCAGCTTTGGTCTACTTTCTGTGAGCTCCTGCTGACCTTTGGGGTGTAGATATCCACATCACTGACAACACTGGATCTGCTCTGTCACTCCTTGCCTGTACATACCAACTTCTACTACTTGTAAAGGAATCAAACCCTTTGGCACTCATATAGCCAGCACTATGCAGAAACATTCTCTGGCATGCTTTGAAATGCAGAATATTATAAACTATAATGAAATAAAATCTGTTCTGTTTTGTTAAAATAATCACGTACATAAAAAAAAAGAATTATGCTGAAGTTGTTCATAATGACAAGAGATAAGGAGGAGAGGGCTGAAGCTCAAGACTTTTAATATGTGCACATTTTTACTTGCATGCTACACTGAAAATCATCTAGCAATGAAAGGGTTTGATGTGCAAAGTGCAGCTGATTTTTACTGTATGCTTGCAGGCTGTCTGTAGAGTAAAACACTGAATTCTTCCATTCTTATGGGAGAGTCATATTTATATATATTCATATATAAACACATACTACTTCCACATCATGAAAGAGAGGAATTCTGGATAGCTGAAATTATAGAGATCCAAGGTGATCTAATAATATACTGTTCATTTGTATTTTGGTTTCAAACAGCTGTAACTAAGTGATGCATGTACATCAGCTGCTCTTTCCAAATATTAAGGAATGAGTGAGTTAGGGTTTTTTTTTTTTTTTCTGGCCAGTGCTTCAGAGATGTTAAATCAAATACATCTGAAATATTAAGAATTCTGCTTTTGCCTGGCTGGGACAAATTACTGTCAACACATCTAACTGCAATTTTGGACAACAGCTACATCATGGATTTTTTTTTCTTTTTTTTTCAGTGTGTTAAGAACTGTGACAGCAGCATACATGGACTGAAAACTAACATGAGTTCTTTGATGAAAAAAAAAAAGGTTTTGAACAATTCTTAAAGGGGTCATATTATACACATTTCTTCCAAACTAATATATTTCACAAGATGTCTTAAAACAGATGTTAATGTTTGTAGCCAAAAATATCGCACAGACAAAAAAATGAATAAAACGGCTGTCTGAAGTCACTGACTACGTTTACATGCAGCCAATAACCCTTTCATAACCGGAATATTAGCAATAACCCGGTTGCGCACGGCCATGTAAACACCCGCAAAAACCCGAATATGCTCATATTCCGAATATGACCCCGGGTTACTCCTTTTCTAACCCGAATATCAGGTCATATAAACGCGCATTGGAATATCCCCATAGAAAGGAACATTATTTTGTGTTCTGCGCATGTCCTGTCCGCAAGGAACCTTGGTCTTTTGAGTACGACAGCTACTTGTATGCGGCGCACACAAGCATGGGGAAATCCAGACGCGGCAGCACAGCACCACACTTTTAGAGCGAGGAGGAAACCGAGTACTTCATTAGTATCATGAAAGACATGAATATAATATCTGTTATTGACGGTAGAAAGTACCGAGATAGCGACATTTACAAGAAGGTGGCCGAAAAGTTACGCGAAGCAGGATTTGCACGAACGCCAGACTAAATCAAGCACCGGTGGAAGACGTGCGTCGCTGTTTAGATGGGAATATTCCAAATGATACCAATGACCATGTATACAGGAGTAACTCTGTCTGCTTAAGCATGTAAACGGGTTATTCCTAATGATTCAGAAACCAGAGTATTGACCTTATCCCGAATATTAACGGCATGTAAATGTAGCCGGTGTAACAGGCCCACCCGTTGGGATGGGACACGATTAGGACATGTCTGCTTGTGTCGGGTGCTTCTTGCAGACAGTAAGAGACAATGACCCTATTTTTAAGCGTGCAAAACAGCAGACAAGAAGTTGAAGAAGTTGGAAATCACCACAGCTGAAACTGCTGTGGTCAGCATTCATGCTGCACACCATCCCCAGCAGCTGGCATAATGTGTCAGCCTGCTTGACCTGATATTATGGTGTTCTGGTTCCATGGCATAGTTTTGGTCATGTTGAAACCCCCAGATTTATTGTATTGCACTGGCTAGGGTCATCTTTTTTTAAACAAGGATACAAAAGGTGTTTGGATGCATCCTTGAAACATCATTTCTCCAGATTTGTCATGTGCATAGTCCAGACAATAGTCCGGACCCGATTTCCGATTAAATAATTTAAATTTTGTGTCGGGTCATCCTGTGTGACACCAGATTAATGACCTGTGTTCAGAAAAGTCAAAAGGTGTCCATCACTTTCCCACAGACTAAACACAGGTGCTGCACAGCGCACAGTCAAAGTCAGTGGGCGTGTCTCACAGAGCAGGCCAGAGTCCATATATGGGCTGCAGTGACATATGTCACTGAAGTCTAAAACAAGCCATTTCTGGCCGAAATCTTGCTGATAGCAGGATAGCTTAAACATGTACAGTCATAGAATGATGGGACTTGAGAATGTTTAAAATGAAACCACAGCCATTCTTCCTGAAATTTAATTTTTTTTCACAATATGACCCCTTTAATAATGTGTATTCTGGATTCCCACTGAACCAGAGAATAAGCATTTTTATGACAATATAATACTAGGCTGATTACCATGTTTGCATTATTCACAGCAAATGTTCAAGAAAGATAAAGGAGGAAATGATGATGCCCTGGATTATGTTTATATGACATCATTATCAATGGCTAACATTTATAATATTTAAAAATATTTCTCCAGTAAACTTTCAAATAAACTCTTTGAATGCAATCCATGAAGCCCAGAGTGTGATGTTTGTTGTGACTGATGTTAAGGCAAAAAAATAAATAAATAAAAGAAAGACCCATGGACAGTAAAGCTATAGTGTGTAGGTATTTAAGGATGTTTGTGAGGAGAAATGGCATATAGCATTCATAACCATTTACTCTTTAGCTTATAATTACATGCAACAAGGAATGTGTGTTCATAAGCTTATAATTAGAGGGTGACACGGGAGTAGATTTTCACTCCTGTCCCGTCTCACTCCCACAGAAAAATTCCTGTCCCATCCCAATCCCGGGCCAGAGTAAAAAAAAAAAAAAAAAAAAAAATTCTGTCCCGTCCCACTCCTGGTAAAATGACTCCCGCTCCCATTCAGAATGACTCCCGCTTCTGTACCGCTCCCATTTTTTCCTCCTTTTAGTTTTTAGGCTTTAGTTTTCTACAGTTTTATTTCAGAAGATGTGGCAACTTGAAGATTTCATCTGTGGTAATACAGGGAGGCACTTATTGCCTTAATACAAATTTTAAAAAAACTTCACTAAAAGACAAAAAACATAAATAATGCATGGCCTGTGGTCTTATAGTTTTTCAAAATGTGGTGGTGATGGACACATAATGATCCTGACATTTACTTTGTCTTCTATTTCTGTAACTGCAGATTGTATGAAGCCAACATTTTTCATCTTTTGTGAGGTCAGCTTTATTTTTATTTATTTTTTGTCAATATATCCATTCCTATATTTAAGGCCTGCATCATTTTCCAATAAAAAAAGGTTTGGACAGGGCAGTTTATTCTAAATATAAGAATTAATTCATCAGTTTTACAGCCAGTTTTCTTGAGAAATGTCAGGGGATGAATACATGAACATTTCCAACTCACTGAATATTTCTTAGACTTCATTTATATCAATCATTCAAAAATACAAACAGTGTGGTACTTTATGGTATATCTGTGTCAGGTAGGCAGTTCTCAAAAACTAAATGTCCATGCCGGAAGAAGACAAGTGAGGGAAGCCACCAAGACAACTCTGGAAGAATGTTTGGCTTCTGTGGGTGTGAGTGGAAAGTAGAAACTGGGAATAGTGCAACATTTTTATTTTTATCTTAATTTTACATACAGTTCCTACTTTTTTCTGATTTGTGATTGTTTCTGTTGCATTTCTGAAATTACAGAACTGCTATAAAGAAAAGTGTTAACATGTTATTGTTTTTTCAGACTTTGTACAACAAACACAAAGACCAAACTCTTATGAAAAAGGAAAAAATACACAAACGTGCAGGAAAAACTGAACAATGCAGACTGATTTGACGCTAATGATTTTTAAAATAATAAGAGGTAACTTGAAATAAATGAAACGCAGAGCCGCAGCCTTATAACTTAATAACAAAACTCAGCAGCTTGTATTTTTATTCTGACTAGAATTCATTTCCTGTTTTTTCTCCTCCTCAGTCACATTTTGTGGTTGAACATAAAACGACATTAAGCCATCTAAAATAAATATCTTTGGAAAAATAACAGAGTTCTCTGCTGCTTTATGTGATTTCTGCTTCTGAACATCACTGCAGAGTTCCTCCACATCAGGTTTTTTTTAACTCGCGTGTGTGATTTTTATGACGTTCATTCATATATTCTCATCTTTAAGGAATTTTGACCATTTATTTCATCTCATGAATTCAGTATTAATGTGCACACAGTGTGAACAGGACGTACCGACAGATCAGTGCCATGTTTTGTTTCTTGTAAGGTGTTTCTTCATTCTGCTCTCAGCGCTCTCTCTGTGTGCACTGACCGAAGCAGCTCATACCCCTCCCCTGCCCCTCCTCACAGCGAGCCGACTCACACACACATACACGCACACACACACACAGACGGCTGCAGCGATTGGACTCAGTCCTAATTTTAGACGGCTTTAAGCAAAGTTGCCCGCATTGTTTTTGGCGTCTTTTTCAAAAATTGATCACCTAAATAACAGCAGGACAGCTCGCTGCCTAAAATCTTGGTGCCCGCGCCCATCTGCTCCTGTGAACTTTTAATCCCGTACCGTCCCAATCACGTGATAAATAGCAAAACTGACTCCCATCCTATGGGAATCCTCAACCTGGTCTCACGGCAAGTCGTGATTCAGCAGCACAAAAATATACATTAATCTATTGGTTTGTGATATTGTGACAAAAAGTGCCTCATTTTTGTCACGGCAGCACAAATTCATTACAATTCATTCCATGATGGCTGCACGAAATTAAAAGTGAAGGGGGGGGTGATTATGGTTAGGGTGGGGGGAAAGAGTAAGATTAGGTTATGGTTAAGGTTAGGGTCGGGGGTAGGAGTAGGGTTGGGAATAGTGAGTTAAATAAAACCCTGTCACGAAAATTTGACTCATTTCGTCATGGGAGCACAAAAAAAAAACAAAAAAAAAAAAAAACGAGACTGGGCTGGAATCCCACGGGAATCCCATGACCCGTGGGATTCCAGAAAAATGTCCGCCTCTACTTAGAATATCTACATGAGAACAAGCCCCCTCCTGGTGGATGCCATGCTGCACCACCATGTTGATACAGTAACCTAAAAGGGACATAGTAACTGCATCTTTGGCATTATGTAGTGTGGCAAGAAAATTGAAGAAAAAAATAAAAGGAATCAGTGGTTGCTCCCCTATACACTGTCGACTGCTTGCACAAGAGAACCCTAATTTTTGTTCAGTATTGGACAGGGTTCTAGCTACAGTGGGAGATGCTGGGAAGTACCACCCAGTACTGCAAATTTCATCCTGGCTCTCGGTTTCAAATTGGCTGTACCGCCCAGGACAACAAATGTGTTGTGTGTTGGGGGGGTTTGGCTGGACATTTTGGTGTTCTTTTCTTTTCTTTGCTCTCCAGGTGGTATGCAAACTGGTTTTTGTCTGTGGAGAAGGTGCTGGCAGAAGAGTCCTTCACCCTCATCAGTATGATTTGCAGCACCTGTGGATGGTGCTCATGTGTAACCTTAAAGACTTTCAGCTGAAGCAGATAATGAGATGGCGTTCTGCATTTAAGCCATGAGTGATTCAAGCAGAATTGCCGGGAACTCGACCTTGTGACGTTCGTTTGTGAGACGCTGAGGACCGCGCCTGGGTTTGACACATCGTGCCTGTGAAGGAGGACAGGTGAGGGACACATGCTGTCAGCACACATCAGAGGTGATTGATTGTCTGAATAAGTGTTAACAGTAATTTGGTATTTTGTTACGCAGTATATGTGAATATTGATGAGAGTTGTGCAGCTCGCTTCTCACGGCCGTGGCATGCGGACAGATGATCCTCCACCTGTTGTGAGAAGCTGCTCATTTACATAAAGCTTAAATTCAGACCTGAATGTGTTGCTGATAGTGTGTGCCTTTGAAGGATATTAGTTGTAGCTGTTGACTTACCTCACCTCTTCTATCCTTCACAGAGTCAGTTTGTCGTGTCCACCTGGGGGGTGTTTGGCGGTGAATGTGAGTCCAGAAGTGCCAGGCTTCGATCCCTTTGGGCGCGGGAGAGCACGCCGTCCTTCACTCCGCCAGACAAATGCACTTTATGTTGTACACCGAGTTTTGCACAAGAGGGGGATAATAAAATTGTTTTGTTTTTTGGAACCGCTTTCTGGTTATTTAGCGCTGGGTTCAGTCAGACGCAGGTCTGCGCCTCAACTCACGTCGGCACATAACAAAATGAACTGAAATGTTGCTGAAAAACTTTCAATTTGATCATATTTCAAGCTTATAGAGTCATACTTTCATTTTATTTTGCCATTTCAACAAAATAATTAAAGAAATAAGAAATGCATTTCTCATTTTCTTCGTGTCGAATCAGCTACAAACAGCAGAGATCAGCAGTCAGCGGCACTGAGCAGTTTGTGATCCACACCGCTGAAAGCAGATCAGAGGTGAGAGACGTGTGCGTCTCTCTCCACTCTGACTTAACCCTCTGGGGTCCGAGGGCATTTTTCGGACAGTTCACTCGCCTGGCGTAAATGTTTTATTATTGCTGTTAACACCTCTCCCTGCATCCCACAATCAAGTTTTATGTCTCTTTTTTTCAGGACAACCTGTGCTGTTACGGTTTGGGTGCGAGATTGAAGCCGACCCAGGGTTTGATCTGGACCCAAACACAAGGAAGCAGAGAAGGATAGAAGGAATAACTGATATTTAATTACACACAGATCAACAGAACAACTTATAAGTCAGGCGGTCTGTAGAGTGGAGGACACGGCCCGCTCCAGGTGGTAGAACAGCTGGAAGCCACAGCGAGAACTGGACCAGAAGGGGAGCTGGCACCAGGTGGCCGCGACGGAGCTGAGTTTCTGAGGAGGAGGAGAGGCTGAGGTGAGTCCAAACACTTTATAACGCAGACTGTTATTTTAAGAGTGTTCACAGTCAGATTTACACAGCAAATACTTCCAAGCTGAGTTTAGCATCAAACACTTCACCGGCAGGTGCAGAGCAGAGAAAGTTCCAGATACAAGCTGCAGGTAGAAGCTGATCAAACAAATTGGCATAGCAGCTCAAACAGGGAGGCGCAAGGGAACGCCAAAGTTGCAGGCTCTATAACGGGAGATAGAGAACCTGGATTACCTCAGGAAGTGTGCTGTCTGATGGCTGAACAGTAGTCATCCTCAGCAAATCCTCCTCTTCACCAGAAACATGATCATCAAACACGAGTCGGCCTCAGCATCAATGTAACATCATCAAGTGAAAAGTCTCTGGCAATCAACAACTGCATCACCAAGCTTTAAATGCAGCAGCTCCTGATCAGGTGGAAACGAGCTGCAGCTGAGGTCTCCAGATGCTCAGATCCGCTTGCGCGCCACCTGGTGGAAATAAAGAAAACAACAGCCAGCCAAACAGCCCAGTCCATGACAGTACCACCACCACCACCACCACCCCCCCACCCCCACCCCACCACCCCCACGGGGAGCCTCCTGGCGAACATACAGACCCGAAACCGGAATGGCACACCCGTCAAGGGTCCATGGCAGAGACAGGGTGGAGCCACGCGGCCCGACGGTCCACGGCTGAGAAGATGCGGTGCGACCATCCAGGGTCCATGGCGGAGACAAGGGCGGAGCCATGCAGGCCAATGGGAAAGGCACATCCTAGGAACATAGGTCAGGTCAGCGAGGAGACAATAAGACATGGCTGTGGAGCGTTTGCTGAAGAAAAAAAAAATGCAGTCCAACAACCAAAAAAGTCCCGTAAACCACTTCAAAAATAAATCAACAAAAAGTAATCCAACGCCCCCGGAGGACATGCATGGTCCAACACCCCCCAGAGGACATTCACAATCAAACCCTGGGAGTAATAACCACAGCCGAGGAACAATCGAGGTCCAAAGTCACTTGTGGGAGCATCCAACGCCTCCCAGAGGACATCACAATCAACTGGGAGAAAACAAAAAATGAAAAAAACAATGACCCATTGCCCCCCCAGAGGACATTTACAGTCAAACCCCAGGGGGAAAAACTGGGAGAAAACAAAAAATGAAAAAATGACCCATTGCTCCCCAGAGGACATTTACAATCAAACCCCAGGGGTGAAAACTGGGAGAAAACAAAAAATGAAAAAACGACCCATTGCCCCCCAGAGGACATTTACAATCAAACCCCAGGGGGAAAAACTGGGAGAAAACAAAAAATGAAAAAACGACCCATTGCCCCCCAGAGGACATTTACAATCAAACCCCAGGGGGAAAAACTGGGAGAAAACAAAAAATGAAAAAACGACCCATTGCCCCCCAGAGGACATTTACAATCAAACCCCAGGGGGAAAAACTGGGAGAAAACAAAAAATGATCCAACACCCCCCAGATGACATTTACAATCAAACCCTGGAAGGGTAATAATCATGAACACACCTGAGTCCAAAGAGCTGCGCTTCCGCCCGCCTGTGTGTCCACTCAAACAGACCACCAAACATACTACAAACTAGTATTCAACCCCTAACACCAAAACAACCCACACCAAAAAACAGATAATCGACCAATGAAAAACTGAGTGATGATTGGTCTACAACGTCAAGTTCAGAAAAATAAATTTTTTTTGTTTTTGTTTTTAGAATGACATCACTCCGAAGCAGATTTGTCACGTACAAGACCCGACTACTGTCTGTGGAATAATAAGAGGGCCGTTGGGCGAAAACCAATGAACACTGCATCAGAAATGATGCACAGGTCTCTACACTACCAGCATATGGCTCTGAGTGACAAATTAAAGGCTCGGGAGCTGAAACAATGGATGTTGGATCTACCTGCACGGGAGGAGGCGGGGCCGCCGTTGAAACGGCAGGGAGCGATGTGACTTGAGCTGCGAGCTCTGTAATGCGAGTGTCAGCATGTTTAACCTGGGCAGAGAGTGTTTGTAATTAATCCCAGATTGAATCCAAAAACTGTTGCCTCTTTCCCTGGAACCGGAGCAACTCTGCTCCCGCTGGGTCCATTTTATGGCCAGAGACTTCTGTTACGGTTTGGGTGCGAGATTGAAGCCGACCCAGGGTTTGATCTGGACCCAAAAGCAAGGAAGCAGAGAAGGTTAACACAAAGTAGTTAAAAAATAATCGCGGGCCACTTTTTCATGTCTTCCCACTCTGTTACGACCTGGATGAGCCAGAGTCATTCCCTTTGAGCTTTTCAAAAAGGTTTTTGTTTCTACCCATGTAATATCTTGTTCTGTATTGAAAACACCGCTCACCAGAAGTCCTAAGACAAAACGGAAATGCCTCTGTTGTAAAAGTGGGTGGGGCTGAATAAGGTGAATAGGTTGAAAAAGCATGTTTTTCACCAGATTTGAACAGCAGTACCACTTCAGCTCTTTTCATTTTGTAAGGAAATCTCCCAGTCATAATGACAAGTTAGAGGTGTAAGTTGAAGGTTTAATTACACAGTTATATTTTTGATCAGACATATCAAAATTATTGTGATCAGTTGACTTTTTCCTTTTAGTTTGTGTATTATATCAATATTTACAGTAGTGTTCAGAATAATAGTAGTGCTATGTGACTCAAAAGATTAATCCAGGTTTTGAGTATATTTCTTATTGTTACATAGGAAACAAGGTACCAGTAGATTCAGAAGATTCTCATAAATCCAACAAGACCAAGCATTCATGATATGCACACTCTTAAGGCTATGAAATTGGGCTATTAGTAAAAAAAAAAAAAAAGTAGAAAGGGGGTGTTCACAATAATAGTAGTGTGGCATTCAGTCAGTGAGTTCATCAATTCTGTGTAACAAACAGGTGTGAATGAGGTGTCCCCTATGTAAGGATGAAGCCAGCACCTGTTGAACATGCTTTTCTCTTTGAAAGCCTGAGGAAAATGGGACGTTCAGAAGACAGCGTAGTTTGATTAAAAAGTTGATTGGAGAGGGGAAAACATATGCAGGTGCAAAAATTTATAGGCTGTTCATCTACAATGATCTCCAATGCTTTAAAATGGACAAAAAACCAGAGACGCGTGGAAGAAAATGGAAAACAACCATCAAAATGGATAGAAGAATAACCAGAATGGCAAAGGCTCACTTATTGATCAGCTCCAGGATGATCAAAGACAGTCTGGAGTTACCTGTAAGTGCTGTGACAGTTAGAAGACGCCTGTGTGAAGCTAATTTGTTTGCAAGAATCCCCCACAAAGTCCCTCTGTTAAATAAAAGACGTGCAGAAGAGGTTACAATTTGCCAAAGAACACATCAACTGGCCTAAAGAGAAATGGAGGAATATTTTGTGGACTGATGAGAGTAAAATTGGTATTTTTGGGTCCAAGGGCTGCAGACAGTTTGAGACGACCCCCAACCTCTGAATTCAAGCCACAGTTCACAGTGAAGACAGTGAAGCATGGTGGTGCATCATGATATGGGTGTTGTGAAAGTGTCGTGACACGGACCCACCACAGGGGGCGTTAATGAACGGACAATGGATAAGCCAAAAGTAACAATTTAATGTTGTGAATCGCACAACGACGTACAGACAATAACAATATGGTGACTGTCAATCATACACCAGGTGACGTGTGGGCAGGCTCGACGATAGAAGACACCTGGCGAGAGGAGAGCCGGATCCCACACAGCTTCCACCACCAACGGAGCTGAAGAACACCGGAGCCACCAAGCCCTGCGCCCCAGGTGGCCGCTGTCTTCAGCAGTCAGACCCGGTACTGCTGGCAGAGAACAGAGACAGTCCTGATGAGTGTGAGTTCGCACACTCAGTAATCCCACAGTCTGTATACAATTAGGAGGGAGAACCTCCACCTCCAATCACACACTCGTGCAGCTCCTGTCTAACCACTTATCTGGTTGGGGTGTGAAGCGACGCCGTCGCTGATCACACCAAACGCCAATCCCACAGATAAGGCAACACCCACAGGAAAATGGCTGCAAAGAAGTTCAGACTATTAGTCAGTGTTAAGTACAGCAGAGAATATTACCTGAATGGTAGCTGATTTCTCGGCGGGGAGGTGGAGTTGCAGTCCGGCCTTTATGGTGGTGGTGATGAGTAGTGGATGAGTGACAGCTGGTACGGATGATGAGTGACAGCTGTCACTCCTGGTCGCTCCGACGCCCTCTCGTGCTTGAAGCCCGCACTTCAAGCAGGGCGCCATCTTGTGGTGGTGGGCCAGCAGTACCTCCTCTTCAGCGGCCCACACAACAATGGGCATGTTTCTCCTACTATGGTGTTGGGCCTATATATCGCATACCAGGTATCATGGATCAGTTTGGATATGTCAAAATACTTGAAGAGGTCATGTTGCCTTATGCTGAAGAGGACATGCCCTTGAAATGGGTGTTTCAACAAGACAATGACCCCAAGCACACTAGTAAATGAGCAAAATCTTGGTTCCAAACCAATAAAATGAATGCCTGGCAGATGTGAAGAAATCATGAAAAACTGTGGTTATACAATTAAATACTAGTTTAGTGATTCACAGGATTGCTAAAAAAAAAGCAGTTTGAACATAATAGTTTTGAGTTTGTAGCATCAACAGCAGATGCTACTATTATTGTGAACATCCCCTTTTTTACTAATAGCCCAATTTCATAGCCTTAAGAGTGTGCATATCATGAATGCTTGGTCTTGTTGGATTTGTGAGAATCTACTGAATCTACTGGTTCCTTGTTTCCCATGTAACAATAAGAAATATACTCAAAACCTGGATTAATCTTTTGAGTCACATAGCACTACTATTATTCTGAACACTACTGTATATTCATCAGTTTCTCTAATAAACATGGAATCTGAAAAGTTCATCCTCATTTTCCTGTTTTCCCAAGAACTCCTATTAGAAGGTACAATTGAACTGATCTTTTCCCCACATGGGCAAAATATTCATTAAAATGATCTACTGTAGCTTTCTTTTTCTTGACCTCTGTATCAGTATTTGAGTAAAAATATGTTGGATAATCTTTGACAACTTTTTTATTTTTTTTGATAATTTCACTAAAGAGCTTCCAAGTACCTTTGATGTTTGTTCTGTTTTTTTCCCAACAAATCACTGTAATACTGCTTTTTGCAAGCTCTCTTGATACTGGTTAACTTGTTTTTATATGTCTTGTATTTACTCTCAGCCACAGTTGTTCTACACTTTTAAAATTGTTTGTACAAAAATGTTTTCTTTTTGCATGCATTCAGCAGTCCCTTAGTGATCCAAGGTTTATCAGTAGTTTGCTTGCATCCCACGTTTGGTATCAGTGTACAATGTTTATCGTACAATCGGTCGATGTCTTCAATGAAGGTGCCACACAAGTCTTGGTGTAATAAATCCGCTCTAAGATTGGCCATAGATTCCTCAGTTATTTTCCTTTTAAAATTTGGAGTGCCATCATGATCAACTTTATCACCTAAAGAGTTATAAACAACATAAACCGGCAAGTGATCACTAATATAACTAATACCACTGGAAAAGCTCCTTCTCATCTAACCATGTCCTTTAGGTCCTTCAGACATTTTCAGTAAAATGGTTCATGGGAGCATGAGCATGACTAAAACCTTTCAGCTTCTGGTGGTGCCCTCTAAGCCTCTACATGTTCAGGAGTTGTTTAAAATGAGGGAGTCCAGTTATTTGCGAGGAACATTGATATTTTAAAGAAGAAAGATTCGAACTACTGTTAAAAGTCATTGTGTTTCTGTAAAAGGTGTTAGAATTTGGAATAATTGTTCTGATAGCATTAAATCATGTGGTACATTGGTAAGTGTTAAAAGGCTCCACGATGTCTGTTAGAAAACTATCCGACCTTTTTATTTTTTGCAAAAAGCATATGGATTTGAATCACGTGTGATTGCATCAGCCAAGGTTGAACCTTCGTGCGCATGCGTGAGTTTTTTCACGCCTGTCGGTTGCGTCATTCGCCTGTGAGCACGCTTTGTGGGAGGAGTGGTCCAGCCCCCTCGGCAGATTTTCATTGTCAGGAAAATGGCTGAGCGACTGCCACTTTGCTGCATCAAAATTTTTTCAGAAACTGAGAGAGACAGCCAGGTGGAAACCATTCGGAAAATTCAGATGGCTTTCGGTGAAGACCTTATGGGCATCACGCAGATTAAGAAATGACGAAACGACCAAATCATTTCTAAAGTTAAGGTTGTGTTGATCCGGGACGTCGTCTGACTACCAGAGAAATGGCAAGAGAGGTGGACATAGCACTTTTTCGGCACATTACACTGTTACAGGAGATTTTGTAATGAAAGACGTGCGGCGGAATTCGCGCGTCAGGACGGAGCCGCGTAATGGCGCAGAACAAAAAGCACCTTCGTGTTGGAAGTCTCACAGGACATGCCCAGCTCTTCCACCATTCGGAAGATTCAGGCGGCTTTGGGTGGCTTTTCAGTCGAGTGAGTATCCGAGAAATTGTCAAAGATCTGGGCATGCCACAACATGTCCTGTGAGACCAACACGGAGGTGCTTTCATTCCGCGCCATTAGCGGCTCTGTGGCGAATTCCTCCGCTCCTGTTTTCATGACAAAATCTCCTTTAACAGTGGAATGTGCTGGAAAAGTGCCGATGTCCACCTTTTCTCCCATTTCTCTGGTAGTCAGACGACGTCCCAGATCAACACAGCATTCAGTTTGGAAATGATCTGGTCGTTTCAGCGTGTCGATCGCCGCTCGGAGCGCGGCGCGCCCTCCGCCATTGTGCGCCGTCTTTAAACCGGCTGTAACACTCCTTAATCTGTGTGATGCCCATAAAATCGTCCCTGAAATCCATCTGAATTTTCCGAATGGTGTCCACCTGGCTGTCTCTCACAGTTTCTGGAAAAATTTGATGCAGCGCTGCTCCAGCCATTCAGACATTTTCCTCACAATGAAAATCCGACGAGGGGGGAGGACCAGTGCTCACTCAAAGCCTGCTCACAGGTGAATGACTCAACCGACAGGCGTGAAAAAACTCATGCATGCGCACGAAGGTTCAAGCTTGGCTGATGCAATCACACGTGATTCAAATCCATATAGTTTTTGCAAAAAATAAAAAGGTCGGATAGTTTTCTAACAGACCTCGTATAAAAACAATGCAATTTCTTACTATAGTATGTTATATTAGGCTAATTGTTTTTGTGGTTCTTTTTTGTTTATTTGCACATCATATTATTGATTGTTCTGTTCTGTTCAGTTACGTTATTTTCTGATTTTTACCTTGTTTTGAGTGTATTTAAATGTGTATAGTAACTGGTGTACGGGGTGGGCATTCATAAGCTTTTGCTTCAGCCCATGTCCTTTCGGCCACACCCACTTGGGAAATCGTTTGAGTTGTTGTATTTTCTTTTGTTTTTTTCTTTTGTTTTTGTTTTTTAATTTGTTATGCTAGTAAGAGATTTTTGTTGTTGGTATGTTGTTTATGTGTGTGCTGAATAAAGGTCAATCATTCATTGATTCATTCAATAAGTAATCCACTCGTTAAATTCCCAACAATGACATTTGTTAATATATTGTCAATGAGCGTTGATGTGTTTGTTGTAATCCTGGTTGGGTGTGTTATCCCTGGATATAATCCCATACAGAACACATAATTTAAGAATTGTGCTCTATACATATGGTCGTGAGGATATAGGAAGTCCATGATAAAGTCTCCACAAACAAAAAAAAGCTTATTGTGTTTAATTGAATTATACATCTGTCAGTTTCTCCACAAAAATGTTTATATTCAATCATGGAATTCTGTAAATACAATTTATAATAATGTTTTTTGATTTTTCACATGTGATCTCTACAGTAATACATTCCATGACACCATTCAAGGAAAAACACATATTTGGCACAATAATGATTGGATCTGACGTAAAGAGCCACCCCACCACCCTGTTTATTGTCCTATTTTGGCAAAAAAAAAAATCATAACCCTTGTCAAGGAAGGTTGACATCCCTCTCTGCACAACAAAAACTTCAACTGAAACTTCTGAGCACTAATCATCTCAAGAAAGAAACTTCAAGCTTTACCCCGGCTGAGCTAAAGGCTAACAAGAGGAATAGGCTCAACAGAAGATAACCAACTACCCCTCCCTTCAGCCAAGGAATAAATTCCCTGCTTGAAGATCTCTAAGCGCTAAAACTGCAAGGATTGTGAACCTCGAGGAACATTAAGACTTTGTACAAAGTTTAGTGTTTCCACCACAGGATTACACAGTAAGACTACAAGGCCAAGTAGTTTTTCTGTCTCTCCTCTGTTTTGTTATGGATTTGATCCCAAACACCTGGGTTAGACTCCAATGCAGGGAGGCTGAATGGATAAAGAAAACCAGATTTATTGTACAAGGATGGTACAAGAACAAAGGCTGTGTGAATGGTGAATACTGCTTTGGAGGTTTGCAGAGTGGAGACCCAGCAGGTGGAGTTCCAAGATGTGGAGTTGTGCGTGGTTCGTGGTCCAGGTGGCCCCCAGTGGAGTTGACGGAGAGCACTGTCACTACAGAGGAGGAGAAACAGTATGAGGGTGGCAGTTCACAATTGCTCAGACCCAAATAGCACAGATGTCAAAAACAAGCAGATTGCCAAACAGAGAGTCCAGATATCACTGCAACGGAACGCAGACAGAAAGTTTCTATCCAGAAATAGAAAGACCAGGTATCAGGTCATGAACACTGAGTTTCTGGCGCCGATGAGCTGTTGAACCAGGGTTTTTATGGGGGCAGGTTGATTGCAGACAGATGTGCTCATCAGCTCCACAAGGAATGCCACCTGGAAGAGAGAGAGAGAGAGAGCAGAGGAGCAGGTACCAGGGCGACACACAACGGTACCTCCTCCCCCCAATATGAGCCCCCAGGCGACCTACCGGGCCAATCAGGATGCTCCCGGTAGAAGTCCCGGAGGAGGGAAGGGTCCAAGATGAGGCTCCGCTTGACCCAGGAGCGTTCTTCAGGGCCATAACCCTCCCAGTCCATCAGATATTGGAAACCCCAACCGCGCCGATGAACATCCAAGATCTTGTTGACCATCCAGGCCGGATGACCATCGACAATCCGGGCAGCAGGAGGCGGTGGAGCAGGTGGACACAGTGGACTGGAGCAAACAGGCTTGAGTCGGGACATGTGGAAGACTGCGTGGATCTGCAAGGAACGAGGCAGATGGAGATGCACAGAGGTAGGGTTGACCACCCGATCAACCACAAACAGACCAATGAAGTGAGGAGCGAGCTTGGGAGACTCCGTCTGCAGAGGAATGTCCCATGAAGAGAGCCACACGTCCTGCCCGGGCTGGTAGACGGGGGTCGGGGTGCGGTGACGGTTGGCATGACATCCTCTCCTTAGCCCGCAGAAGGGTGGAACGGGCTGTCCTCCACACCCAACGGCAATGCCTGAGGTGGGCCTGAACTGATGGTATGGCAATGTCCGCTTCCTGTAGAGGGAACAGGGGAGGTGATAGCCAAGCGACACCTCGAAAGGAGTAAGTCCAGTAGCTGAGGAGATCTGAGAATTGTGAGCGTATTCAATCCAAGGAAGGTGGGTGCTCCATTCAGTCGGGTGGGAGGACGAGACACACCTAATGGGCTTTTCACACTGAATCCGTCAGGCCAATCCGTCAATGCATGGGAATCCTTCGGAGCCGACGCATGACGTCGCTTTGGAAGCGGCAAAAAAAAAAAAAGGTGGGGGGCGGAGATTGCCACATCACACTCTGGCTGTTTCCACAATCTGAAAAAGTTCAGTGATCGCCATCTTGAATTTGGGTCACCTGAACCACAAAAAAAGCTTTAAAAAACAGCAGAACGATTCTCCCATCACCCTGCTGGGAGAAGCTTTTTTTTTCTGCTACTTTTCGGAGTGACGCCGACTGAGGGAGGACCGACAACTTGGTAGGATATCGATCGAACCGCGACAGCGGGCAGACCCGCATGGAGAAGACGGCCTTCAGGCATCATCACTGGGCAGACCAAGGCAGGCAGCCGGGGTGATGGAGCAAACCCACTCAGTCCGAAATCTCCCACTTTTTGGATATATGCGAAGTCCCAGTTTGCCCAATGGAGTTTAGTTCTGCAGCTTTATCGAGGTGAGAATAATGTAAAAATAAAATGTGACATTTATTGAACTGCTTTGAAGGTTTAATGATTGGCTAACGTTAGCGTAACCTTTTAGCACAGTTGATCTGAGTGAACACTTTAATTTCTAAATGGTTCAGTCTTTTTATGTTTTACCAAATAAAGCTACAGCTTTTTTCAGACACCACAAAAGCTCAACTTTAAATAACTTATTTTTTCTGGCGTTTTTTCCATTGTTTTTTTCCCATTTTTTCCCCTTTTTTTAATATATAAACTGTTTAGTGTTTCTTTATATTTAAACAAATATTTTTATTTGTCCCAATCAGGAACATTTGCTGTGCAGACAACCAAACTTCCATTGATGAGATGAACACCACAAAGTCCAGTCGAAAGAAAACATCTCTGCTTTTCAGCAACACCAGAGTTCAAAGCTGCAGAAGAGACCTTCATGTGGTCCAGAGAATCCAGCAGAACATCACCTGCTTCTAAATAAAAGGCTTTTTCCACAGCAACTATTTTATTATTTTTTTAAAAAGCTGTTTCAGTTTATATTTTAACAATAAATGAACAGATCATTAAAAATGTCCACGAAATCAAAGTCAAAGACATTTGCACAGGTAGAAGCATATTTTAGAAATGACTCTGTCCTGATAGCAACATTAAAGGCAATTACATATTTTGATGAAATTACAAGTTTAAATGACTATATATATATAAAAAAAAATCATCATGAGGTTTATGTCACAGAAATCCTACTTTACAATCACACTGCAGTCATTGTTAAATTATTTCCTGTTGCATTTATAATAAACATTAGTATTTATTTACAGTGTCTGTTTTGCTGGTTAAAATGAGATATAAATAATCTACCAAACTTAAAAAAAATGTACAAATTTCCATGTTATTTTGTCTAAAAATAAATGTCAGAGGTTCCTTATGTTAAACAAGAAATGAAATAATCTGAAATAACAGGTGGTTTTAATTTACAGACGAAAGGTTTTTAAAGAACCATTTATTGATTTATTTAGCTATTTTAATTACAAGTGTTCTAAACTTTTTTTAACAGTAATCAGAAATAATGAGGTAACAACAACAAAAAACATTTCGAAGGATTTTTCTTCAGAAAACTGCTCCATAAATGAGGAGTCCTGTGACACATATGTTTTGCACAGATCAGTGGTTTCTGCACCGTCCATTTTGTAGAGATCAGTGGTTTCTGCCACCCGTCTTCCGTGTTTTGGCCCGACGCATCGTTCCTATTGGACAACGCAAAGGTACGTCACAGCTCAGCAAGTCGGAAGTTGGATTGGATTGAACTTTGCCTCCGTCAGCCTGCTGACAAACGGCAATGCACGCTCCCGTCAGATGCATCGGTTTAGCTTGGCTTTTGACGCGACGCATCTGGCGCATCTAAAACACAACGTGTCTCATTGAAAATAATGCTTTTTAGGCCGATTTTTGACGCATTTGACACATCTGACGGATTCAGTGTGAAAGGCCTATAAGGGTGGATTCCAGGTCCTGGTTGGCCTGGTTCCGCCTGACCATTGCTCTGTGGATGGTAACTGGAGGAGAGGCTTACCGAGGCCCCAAGCACCGCACAGAAGCTCCTCCAGACCTGAGAAGTGAATTGGGGACCTCGGTCCGACACCACATCTGAAGGTATGCCATGCAACCGCACCACATGGTGGACTAGGAGGTCAGCAGTCTCCTGGGCTGTTGGAATCACCGGCAGAGCCACAAAGTGTGCCGCCTTGGAAAACCGATCCACGATTGTGAGGACCACGGTGTTACTCTGGGATGGAGGCAGTCCTGTGACAAAGTCCAGGCAGACGTGCGGCCAGGGGCGGCTTGGCGTGGGAAGCGGTTGAAGAAACCCAGCAGGTGGACGATGAAGAGACTTGTCCCTGGCGCAGATGGTACAAGTTTGTACATAGGCATGCACGTCCGCCCGGACTGAGGGCCACCAGTAGCGACAACGTACCAGGTCTACAGTTCGGGAAACCCCAGGATGGCAGGCAAGCTTGGAAGAATGGCAGAAGGTGAGGACTTCCGATTGGGCTTCTGGTGGAACGAAAAGCTGCCCAGGAGGTCCTCCTCCAGGATCCGGATGTCTGTCCAAAGCCTCCCGGACGACTCAACATACCAGGTAAGGGCCCACATGACCATGGAATGAGGCAGAATTGGGTCCGATGTGGAGGGAGGATCCGTGAGTTCGAACTGGCAGGATAAGGTGTCAGGTTTTCCGTTCTTGGTTCCGGGTTGGTAGGTAAGGTTGAAATTGAAGCGTCCAAAAAATAAGGACCACCTGGACTGACGGGAATTGAGACGTTTGGCTGTTTTTATGTATTCCAGGTTTTTGTGATCTGTCCAAACAGTGAATGGAAGTGCGGCCCCCTCCAGCCAGTGTCTCCATTCTGCCAGAGCCTCCTTAACCACCAGAAATTCCCGGTTCCCAACATCATAGTTCCTCTCCGCAGGGGTCAGCCGGTGGGAGAAGAAAGTACATGGATGGACTTTGCTGTCTGTGGTGGAACGCTGAGACAGGACAACACCAATAACGGAATCAGAGGCATCAACTTCCACTATAAACTGGCAGTCCGGATCAGGTTGGAGCAAGATAGGGGCTGTGGAGAACCGGTGTTTAAGGTCCCAGAAGGCTCTGTCAGCTGAGGCGGACCACTGAAATGGGACCTTAGGAGAGGTGAGTGCTGTGAGAGGTGAGGCAACAATACTGAAGTTTTGAATGAATCTGTGATAAAAATTGTCAAAACCAAGAAACTGTTGTAATTGTTTTCTGGAGGTCGGAACTGGCCATTGAGTTACAGCTGTGACTTTACCGGGATCTGGCTTGACTGAGTTGGGAGAAATAATGAAACCAAGGAAGGAAATAGTAGACTGATGGAATTCACATTTCTGGGCCTTCACAAACAACTGGTTCTCCAACAACCGCTGGAGTACTAAGCGCACATGCTTGATGTGTTCACAGAGAGTCGGAGAAACAATGAGGATATCATCAAGATAGACAAAAACAAACCGGTTGAGGAAGTCCCGAAGGACATCATTGACTAGAGCTTAGAAGGTGGCGGTAGCGTTTGTGAGACCAAAAGGCCAGATATTCAAAATGTCCGAGAGGAGTGTTGAAGGCAGTCTTTCACTCATCACCCTCCCTGACCTGGACCAGGTGATAGGTGCTTCTGAGGTCTAATTTGGGAAAAATTGAGGCCCCCTGCAGGGGACTGAATGCAGAATCTAATAGGGGGAGTGGGTACCGATTGCAGACCGTTATGGCATTCAGCCCCCGGAAATCAATGCAGGGGCACAGGGTACCATCCTTCTTCCCGAGAAAGAAGAAGCCTGCCCCCAGTGGGGACAATGAGTGACGTATCAGCCCAGCAGACAAGGAGTCCCGGATATAGGTCTCCATTGCCTCACATTCCGGGCGGGACAGATTGTAGAGCTGACTGACCAGATACTTGGCGCCCGGAAGTAAGTAAATGGCGCAGTCATAAGAACGGTGCGGGGGGAGTGACAGAGCATGATCCTTGCTGAACACCTCAGCAAGATTGTGTTACTCTATGGGGACTACAGACAGATCAGGAGGTGAAGTGACCTCCTCCCTGACCTCAACACTGGGCGGAATGGATGATCGAAGACACTCACAGTGGCAGGCCTTGCTCCACTGTGTGACAGACCCGGTCGGCCGATCAATCCCGGGATTGTGTTTGATAACCCAGGGATGACCTAAAACTAGGGGGGACGTGGAAGAAAACACAAAAAACTGGATTGTCTCCCGGTGGTGACCAGTTCAGTTTGATGTGTTATGGCAGGAAGAGGAGTGCCATCTAAAGCATGCACTGAAAGGGGCGTGTCCAGTGCCACCATCGGGATGCAAGAATTGATTACAAATTTGCGATCCAAAAAATTCCCTTCTGCCCCAGTGTCAATTAGTGCAGGAATAGATAAGGAATGGTAATTAAACAAAAGAGTACCCGGGATTTGGGTGCATCCGGATTGAACACCCGTGAATGTTATCTGGCTCATCCTTAGCCCGGAGTCTAAGGATGAGCATTGGTTTTTGCCGCACGGGACAAGAACTGCAGATGTGGCCAGTGGCAGCACAATATAAACATTCTCCAGCCTCCAGTCTCTGCTGGTGCTCCTGTGGTGATAATTTGGCCCTGCTGAGCTGCATAGGCTCATTAGCAGGGGGAGCTGGAGGTCTGGGGATAGACACAGCAGTGGAGCTCGGGAAAGAAGGGCCCGGTCCAGACCGCGGAGGGATCTGAGCGGCAGCACTCCGGTCAGCCTTCCAGCTTTTCTCTCACCGACGCTCCCTCAGCCGGTTATTGATATGGATGGCTAATGAGATTAATTGGTCCAGTGATTCTGGCGAATCACGGACCACCAGTTCGTCCTTTAATGCCTCCAATAGACCGTTAACAAAAATGCTTTGCAACGCTGCGGAGTCCCAGCCGGCCTCTGCAGCGAGAACCTGGAAGTTGACTGTATACTCTGCAGTGCTCCGCTGCTCCTGCCTCAGGGTGAATAATAGCTGGGAAACTGAGTGCCTACATTGGGGGTGATCAAACACTAACCGAAACTCTTTGGAAAAAAGTGAAAAGAAGTGAAGCAGAGGGGATTCTGTGCTCCAGAGGGCAGTAGCCTACTTGAGGGCCTCCCCCCGGAGCAAGTTGATGACGTAATATATTTTACTGAGGTCGGTGGATTACTGAGATGGATGCTGGGAGAAAACAAAGGAACACTGCATGAGAAAGGACGCGCATGTATCAACATCACCGGAATATGGTTCTGGATAACAGACAAACGGTTCGGGGACTAAACTGGGGAATGCAGAGGCCTGTAAGAGTTGAACTGGAGTGGAAACCGGAGCAGGAGGCAGAAACAAGGTAAGCTTCTCAACTGTAGCGGCTAATGAGGACAGTATGGTGTGTGTATGTGAAACCTGTTGGGAGAGGTCATGAACATGATCCGACAGTGCAGTGAGATGTTGTTGTTGCTGACCCAGGAAGGCGCCCTGGGTGGAAAGGGCCTGTTGTAGTTTGTCTGACCCTGCGGAGTCCATGATGTTGGCCAGAAACTTCTGTTATGGATTTGATCCCAAACACATGAGTTAGACTCCAACACAGGGAGGCTGAATGGATAAAGAAAACCAGAATTATTGTACAAGGATGGTACAAGAACAAAGGCTGTGTGAATGGTGAATATTGCTTTGGAGGTTTGCAGAGTGGAGACCCAGGCCACGTTGCGGTGGAAACCGGTGGTCGCAGCCCAAGTAGACCCGATGTGCAGGTGGAGTTCCAAGGTGTGGAGTTGTGCGTGGTCCGTGGTCCAGGTGGGCCCCACTGGAGCTGATGGAGAGCAATGTCACTACAGAGGAGGAGAAACAGTATGAGGGTGGCAGTCACAATTGCTCAGACCCAAATAGCACAGTTGTCAAAAATAAGCAGATTGCCAAACAGAGAGTCCAGATATCACTGCGACGGAACGCAGACAGAAAGATTCTATCCAGAAATAGAGAGACCAGGTATCAGGTCATGAACACTGAGTTTCTGGCGCCGATGAGCTGTTGGACCAGGGTTTTGATGGAGGCAGGTTGATTGCAGACAGATGTGCTCATCAGCTCCACAAGGAATGCCACCTGGAAGAGAAAGAGAGAGAGAGAGAGCAGAGGAGCAGGTACCAGGGCGACACACAACAAGTTTTGGATTATATTTTGGATTTTATTTCCCTTGGATTGGATTTTTGAACTCAATTTTCTGGATTATAATTTGGACTTTACCCCCCTTTTATTTGGATTTTGGATTATAAATTAAGTTAAGTTTCCCTTGGATCGGACATTCAATATCAGCATTCTACAGTTGGTTTACCCTTCCCTTTTCTGATTCTAAACTTTTTATTGTATTTTATTTTATCAAATTTACTAATCCCTTTGATCAGATGAAAGTTTATTTTTAATCTGTATGCCTGCACTTGCCAACTCTGCAATAAATATTCCAACTGTAGTTAAAGCACAAGTGTGGACATTAGATTTTTAGAGTCTTCTTAAGGAGTCGTAATTAAATTGGTAAAGTGTGTTCAGCATCAGCAGGTTCTGTAAGGTTTATCTGGTTTTATGAAAGTAACACATCCCTTGGGATCCACTGTACAGATCACTAAAACTTTATCTAGCAATTTCCAAGAGCCCAGATTGCTTAGAGGAGAGCTGAAATCCAGGGCTGTTCGGCCAGGGTGTGAGGTCTGCGTGAGCTGGGATGGACACCCGGATGGAGGCAGTGAGCAGCTAGACGAGTCTCCTCACCACCAGCTTAAACAGCCCTCAACCTAAATCCTCCCGGGTGATACCCACAGGGGCTTGAGGGTCGGACCCTTTAGACGGAGAGCTGGTCCAGTGCCTCCTGTAACAGGGCCAGCACTCGGTCGGATCTGACACGTAGCGCCCAACCAGGGACCTGACAGAAGTATTGTTGGGTCTACAGTGGAACCCCAGCTGAAAAGTAATGCCGGTTGTGTGAAACTACCCAATCAAAGTGGACTTGAAGCAGAAGAAAACGACTGCTGGAGTGTCAGAAGGACAGCAGCCCTGCAAGGGAAGCAGTGCTGTCGGGTGATCTGCGAGGACATGGAGAGTCACCAGCCCTGCGAGAGTCTCCAAGGAGAAGCAGGGAAAGAAGCGACTGAGAAGGGACAGTCAAGCTGAATACCGAGATCGGCGCTGAATAGCAAATCAGTCTGTCACTCATCCCTGACTCCAGGTACCACGAGAGGTTTTGAGGAACAGATGACTCAAGACGACAGAGACCACATGAATGCCAAGGACTGCTGAGGAAAAGAAGGAACTACCAGAAAACTTGCCATGGAGGAACATTCCGCAGTGACTGCTCAGACTAAGTCTGATGATGAAGCAGGATCAGGTCAAAGCACGACCCCACTGACCAGCAAGGACCAGGAGAAGGAGGAGGAGATTCTCAGCCACCACTGTCCACCCACTGGCTACTCCACAGAATAGTGCTGTATGGAGATGGATACGACACCTGGACAGATCCTGTCCAGAGGTATATCAAAAGCCACGCTGTGGGAATGGCCAAGGAGCTCATGAAGAAAGGGATGGGTGAGGCAATGACAGAATCAGGATTCTTCTACCCTGGTCACAAGGTAGAGAGGCAGATGCTGATAGTCCTGAAAAGACCCCCAAAAACCAAAAAGGAAATCAAGGAGTGGCTCAAATGGTGGTGTGAGGTACTAGAAAAGTGGAAAGAAGGCAGGATAACTGCCCTGATAAGCCCGGGAAAAACTATGATTCCATAGTAAAAATGACAGCAGGTTTGATGGAGACAGATGCAATCCTGGATGACCCTTCCACGCGGGCAACTAGTCAGGATAAGATTAAAGGTGTGGCAATCTGGCTGAAAGAGCTGGGGGAGACCCTCAAAAAGAGTAACCCCGAAACAGATAAGAACAGGAGCTTTGCCAAGGACACAGAAGATAATCTAAGCAGCTCTGATGAGAATAATGAGCCTGCTGGAGAGAGATGGGGAAGGCCCGCAACCTGGACCAAGTGCAGAGAACCTGTCTGACCAGAAATCAGATCACTCGGATGTGGATCAGCCCAAGCAGGAGGATGGGTTTGACAGCTCTGGTCAAACACAGATGAGCTTTGGCTACCAATGGCTGACCCATCCCCAGCAGAATAACAGCAGCCTAACTCCAATGAGCAAGAGAATGGCTGAGCAGATGAAAGAACAAGGGTGCCCTCTGACAGTGCAGGGGAGACCCCCTCTGCATGATCTATCACCGAACGTGCGCGGAATTTTGTGCCATCTCAGGACTGAAAAATCTGATGAAAACCCAGATAATTGCCCCAAAAGTGAGGGACGATTCCGTGAGATTGCAGGACACAGACCAAAGGCTAAGTCAAAAACTGATAAATTCAGGTTAGAACAATTGGACGAATGAAAGAATTGAGACCAATCCCTGAAGGGACTCGAAGGATGTCCACACAAGCGGGATGCCGGGCATACCACTATTATGGGAGTCCATGGGAAATCGATGGCGACGGGTTCATCCTCTTCACTAATCAGAAGCTGAAGATTGCAAACCGCAGATTCTGAGCAGAACTCAAGGGAAGAGCCAGTAAGGACTATAAAGACGAAATACAGTGGCGGAAGGAAGGGAGAGAAGCTAGTAAGTCAGAAGAAAAGAGACAAGTGGAAATAACAAGTGGTGCAAATCTCCCCTATCATATGATCGTCCATGTCCCCGTTGAAAGTTACCCGGGGAGGGAAAAATCACCAGGATACACAGAAAGAATGCTGAGAGCTCTGGGAAAAGCCATCAACCAAGCCAGAGAGCATGAACTCAGGTGAGTAGTAGTGTGTTGATGTATTAAGATCCGGGAATATGCCATGGGAAGAAGCAGAGAAGGTGGCCATGGCAGCGGTGAATGTACACATGCGATCCCTCACATGGGGTTTGGTGCAAGAGATCATGGTGGTCACCAGCAGGAAGCAGGAGCAAGTTCGGGCGAGGAGAGTGTTGGAATCCCTGAACTTCGGTGGATGCCAAGAGAGCCCGATCAAGACGAAGGCCGTTGTCGGGGAAGCGACAACCAGTTCTCTGCTGGTGATAAGACTCTGCCAACTGTAGAGAACAAAGAAAGATGGTCCATGCGGTGCAAGTGCAGAGACCTAGGTCCACAACCTCCCAGCGAGCTCCAGTATGAGTTGTAAGTGGGACTCAGACAGTCCTCCAAGTTAAAACCCCATCACAAAGAGAGAGAGAAGTTGCCAGGCCCTCCCAAACAAACAGCAAAGAAGAGGACCCATGGCTCGAGCCCCGAGCCATCAAAATCATTAGAACAACCGAGTCTCCTTGAGGAAGAACATGACCCTGCGAGCCCTGACCACAGGAGCTGAGTCCTGCTCATGAGTCAGACATTGAGGACAACCAGGACGGCGATGCAGACAGCGACGCTAATCTGCTGGATGCAGCAGAAGATGAGCCGCTGTCAGTAACGGGTGAGCGAGATGTCCCTCACAGACAACTGCGATCTGGACGGTATCATGGGAGAAAGAGAGGAGTAGCATTATATAATGTACGTGTAGCCTCCGAAAGGATAGCAAGGGACTCCAGATACAACCTAGTAGAGACCTAAGACAAGCGGCAAGCCTATGCCCCAGAAGTTGGACAAACGGAATACGACATCCCCGGGGAATGGATTGAAAACCAGGAAGAGTAAAACATCCTCAAGGTGACTGCCACTGTAGGAGAATGGGGTAACATCCTTAGGTGGCCTTTCTATTCTACATTGACAGCTTGTAAAGACTTGACAACCCATTTCCGAGTGGCATACTTCGGAGTTGTACATGATGTGATGTTAAGAAATCTCTGCTCCCCTCCACAGCATGTCTTTTTCCTGGTTCTCTCCCTCAGCCCCAACCAGTCCCAGCAGAAGACTGCCCCTCCCTGAGCCTGGTTCTGCTGGAGGTTTCTTCCTGTTAAAAGGGAGTTTTTCCTTCCCACTGTAGCCAAGTGCTTGCTCACAGGGGGTCGTTTTGACCGTTGGGGTTTTACATAATTATTGTATGGCCTTGCCTTACAATATAAAGCGCCTTGGGGCAACTGTTTGTTGTGATTTGGCGCTATATAAAAAAATTGATTGATTGATTGATTGAAGAAAGATGAAGACAGACGCTCTATGCTGGTCGAAGCAGGTAATGAGGGAGACTAGCAAGGAAAACCTGGAGAAAGACAGCGAGACAACGCAGCCACAACCAAACCCTCAACCTGACCCCCACACGGGGCCCCGACCCGGGACTTCCAACCCATACCCGTGAGGCAGAATCCACAGAGGAGTCAAGAGGGAATCCAGGCAGAAGGAAGAGACTTCAGAGAGTTCAAGAAATTAAAAATGCTTGTGCGAGAGAAAGGACATTAATGGCTATCTGAAGGAAGTGTGGCCCTTTATTGACAATGCTTCTAACCATGAAAAGGGCAAGTCCATGTGGTTGGGCCATGTAGCCAGCCTATCCCTCAGCATGGGGAACCAGCATGGAACCACTATGCTAGGGTGGTGTTGGAAGACCCTAATGATGAGGATTCTCACATTGCTAGAGAGAGAGTTGGGCTGGATAAAGGCCAGACCTTAGCCCAAGCATGGCATGGGCTAAAACAGTCGATCCTGCCCCAGCACTATGTAAGGGGTCCTGAGGGAGGTGACTAAAGGCAGGAGAGGGGAGGTCACATTTGTGAGGATGCCAATAGATGAAACAACAGTTCCGCAGATGGATGCAGTGGTGAAGAGATGGGACCTAGAGTACCAATTCTATGAAGAAAGAAGAAAGAAGGAAAGTGCACCAAAACCGACAGCGGAGAAAAAGACCCCTAAACCGCCTCCACAGCAGTACCGGACACCGCAACGAAATCCCCAAAGAGCTCCAGTGGGCTTGTGGAACCCTCGACTGAGAAACCCACCAAGCACCCCAAAATCAAGACAAGCACCCATGCCTACACCCTGAGATGGTGGATTTCTACCTAAGGAAGAGTACAGCAAGTTAACACCAGAGCAGAAACACCCTCCAGGAGGTTCGCCAGGTGGCAGCGGTGGCTGGAGGACAGAAGAAGTAATGGCATCAAAGGCACAGGTCACCCTGGAGCACAACTACTGGGTAGGAGATGACATCTACACTCAGGTGGACGGGGAGCCGTACGTCATTGACTCACGGGCAGAGGTGTCCATGACCTGCCGAAGCCTTGAGACAAAAGGACACCTAAAGGTTCTGTTAGCCAATGGATCTACAGAAAAGCTGCCATTTGGAATATGGAAGGGAGTAGTATAGGTGAAAGGCCCATATAATTTAATAACAAGAGATTTGAGAGAAATGCGTTCGGCCAAAAGAGTACGACGATCAGTGAGTCATCGCCTGGATAAATTGCAAGCAAGAGTTGTATGGATAGAAACATCCCCAGCCCGAAATGTTGCAACTTTATCCAGTTGGTATAAGAAGGTGGACATACCAGAAACCATGGAGCAAAAGATCCGAGTGATTTTTCCATGGCAGGGAAGGAGAAGCTTATGGAGATAATAGCTAAAGCTAACGTGGCATGGTTTAAGAATGACTGTGGGGATTTAGGAGCTAAATATGTCCATGTTATCGATGGAGTAGTACATCCACCAATGCGGCAATACCCGCTGAATCCAGGAGCAGTTGAAGAAATGGACAAGATAGTGAAGGAACTCCAAGCCTTGGGAATTATTCGAAAATAACTGAGCCCGATTACCAACAGTCCCATCCAAGCTGTTATGAAGCTGGAATCGGCAGGAAGGGGCTGGAGACCAGTAATCAACTTTAAAGCACTCAACTGATGAACTATCGCCAATAGGGTCAGCCTGATTAATCCCTAAGGCACCCTGAAAATGTTGCAGATCAAGAAGTACAAGTCATGCATTGACCCGGGGAAAACAGCATTTACACACAGAAGGAAGAGATGTTTGGCAATGGCTCCCACAAGGATATCGAAACTCGACAAACGTTCCAAGCAGCAGTGACTGAAGTCCTGAAGGATCTAGGGGTAACAGTCTACATCGGCGACATGTTTATCACTGACGATGAGGAGGACGAACATCTGATGCGGTTGCAAAAAGTGATCGAGAGGTTCACGAAAGCAGGACTAAACTTCACCCTGAAGAAATGCCAGTTTGGACAGTTCGAGGTAACTTACTTAGGGTTCTAGGTATCTTCAGACCTGGGACTCTCAGAAGGATATAGGGAAAAATTACGACAGATTAAACCACCACAATCTGAGAATGAACTGCAGAAGATACTGAGGCTTTGCAGTTATGTGAGAGAACATGGTCCACACTACCAGAGGTATGCCAAACCCCATACGAGGTTTGTGAGAAAACTATCCAACCTTTTTATTTTTTTTAAAAACTATATGGATTTGAATCATGTGTGATTGCATCAGACAAGCTTGAACCTTCGTGCGCATGCGTGAGTTTTTTCACGCCTGTCAGTTGCGTCATTCGCCTGTTGGCAGGCTTTGAGTGAGCACTGGTCCACCCCTCCTCATCGGATTTTTATTGTTAGTGAAATGGCTGAGAGGCTGCTGCTTTGCTCCATGAATTTTTTTCAGAAACTGTTAGAGACAGCCAGTTGGAAACCATTCGAAAGATTCAGATGGATTTCAGTGAAGATTCTGTCGGTATCACACGGATTAAGGACCATTAAAACTGGATTAAAAATTGCCCACGGCGGCGGAGGGCGCACCGCGCCCCGAGCAGCCATCGACAGGCTGGAACGAGCGGATCACTTCCAAATTTAAGGCTCTGTTGATGCAGGACATTGTGTGACTAGCAGAGAAGTTTCAGAAGAGGTCGGGATCAGCACTTTATCGGCATATTCCACTGTTAAAGGAGATTTTGTAATGAAAGACGTGCGGAGGATTTCGCGCGTCGGCTCATTGCGCGCAACAAAAAAAAAATACCTCCGTGTTGGAACCCATTCAGAAGATTCAGACGGCTTTTGAGTCGAGTGAGTATCCGAGAAATTGTTTAACAGCTGGGCATGTTCCACCTTGTCCTGTGAGACTTCCAACACGGAGGTGTTGTTTGTCCAGCGGCTGTGAGCGGCTGCGTCCCAACGTGTGAATCCGTCCGCACGTCTTTCATTACAAAATCTCCTTTAACAGTGGAATGTGCCAATAAAGTGCTGATCCTGACCTCTTCTGAAACTTCTCTGCTAGTCACACGACGTCCTGCATCAACAGAGCCTTAAATTTGGAAGTGATCTGCTCGTTCCAGCCTGTCGATGGCCGCTCGGGGCGCGGTGCGCCCTCTGCCGCCGTGGGCCATTTTTAATCCAGTTGTAATGGTCCTTAATCCGTGTGATACCGACAGAATCTTCACCGAAATCCATCTGAATCTTTTGAATGGTTTCCAACTGGCTGTCTCTAACAGTTTCTGAAAAAAATTCATGGAGCAAAGTGGCAGCCTCTCAGCCATTTCACTGACAATAAAAATCCGATGAGGGGGGTGGACCAGTGCTCACTCAAAGCCTGCCCACAGGCCAATGACGCAACCGACAGGCGTGAAAAAACTCACGCATGCGCACGAAGGTTCAAGCTTGTCTGATGCAAGCGCACATGATTCAAATCCATATAGTTTTTGAAAAAAATAAAAAGGTCGGATACTTTTCTAACAGACCTTGTACACCTCTCTCAGAAAGAAAACAGGAGAACCAGACCAACGACCCGGTGGGCAGTGGATCTGGACAGCCACAAATCAAGACAATCTGGAGAAGCTGAAAAAGGTTATTCAAGATGCAGTCAGGCTGGAACCAAGGAGCCTAACAGCCAGATTAATAGCTGAAGTAAGTGGCGAGGAAGAGGACGCTGTGGTAAAAGTGAGCAACGAAGGAGGGGACATGGTAACCCTGTGGAGCTGTACCCTGTCCTCGATAGAAAAGACATATCCACCAGAGGAGAAAGAACTAGCAGTCCTAGCCAGATACTGGGGTGCACTGAGAGAACTCGCCCAGGGCCAAGGGATCAAAGTTGTCACCCAGAGCCAAGTGCACCGGTTCCTGAAGAAAGGGACCATTGAGAGTACTAAAGCCACGAAGCCAGATGGGGGAGATGGGAAGATATCCTGCTGAACCCTGAGCTTGAGATTGGCCCAAAACAACCAGCCAGGAAAGAACCTCCGAAGAAAGAACAACCCAAGAAGGAGCCGTATGACTGGACCCTGTTCACAGACAGATCACAAAAGGGTAAAGATAATATGGCATATTGGGATATATCATCAAGGATCAAGGGAAAGAGCAGCACCGGTGGAAAGGCCGAACTCCAGGCAGTGCAAAGGCTGGAGAAGTTACAGCAATAATGGAAGGACTCTTGGAGTTGGGGAAACATAAGATAAAAAGGGCCAGAGTGACAACAGATAGTTATTACTGTGCCCAGGAAAGGAAAATTTATCCATTTGGGAAGAGAACTGATTTGAAGGGGCCAAGGGGGAACCTGTGACCCACCGTGATTTATGTCATAAAATAGCTGAGTTGAGGCTAACCTTGGACCGGGAGGTGGTACACCAGAAGGCTCATGGATGAGATGGAGCACATTGGCATGGGAACGATAAAGTGGACCACTATGTGAAGCTGAGAAAGGTCATCTTTGTTGGGATCGAGAAATGTGAAAAGACCCCTAAAGGAAGTGTAGTCCCAAAAGAGTCCATGGAGGAAGTGGTGCGGGCCGTACATGAACCGCTGGGCCATTTGAGCACTGTTCCTACATAGAAGGAGTTGGAGAAGCAGCTACTTTGGATTCCAGGAGACCAAGTCTGGCACGTCCTTAAAGGCTGCAATGTATGTGGTTGATACAACACAAGCCGAAGAGGACAGAGTGTGGATGGTGTCACCATAAAGAGCACCATTCCATGGGGATCAATATGCATGGACGTAGCCGGGCCCTTGGGGTTGACCAGAACGAAAGGTGAAAAATACCTTTTGGCACTAGTGGATTCTATGTCTGGTTATGTGGTTGTTAAACCGGTGAGAAAGTCTAATGGCAGCAGTGTGGGTAGCATGCTGGAACAGGCATGCCATCAATTCTCTACTGCCTCTACTGGTGGTTGGCTCTCACTGCGGTATTGTATCACTTCCTGTTCTGGAGCACAGCGGTGTTTTGCTGTATCTGTTAGCTGTTTAATCTGCGCAGTTAGATTGATCTAGTTAACTAGATAACGATTTGTTTCACAGTGTAATCTTCACGTGCCTTAACTAAAACACTCCCTCTGCTGAATCACCTCTAAATTATTTACACATTATTCACTTTGTGTGTTTTTAGGAATCCGCTAGCTTAGCGCAGCTACTAGCTCTTAGCCGGTTTAGCATGGCGGCTTCTCCTGTCTCTCCCGCACTTTTCTGCTCTGGGTGTGAAATCTTTAGTTATTCCTCGGCCTCCTTTAGCAGTAATGGTACTTGTAATAAGTGTAGCTTATTTGTAGCTTTGGAGGCCAGGCTGGGCGAATTGGAGACTCAGCTCCGCACCTTGGAAAATCCTACAGCTAGCCAGGCCCCTGTAGTCGGTGCAGACCAAGGTAGCTTAGCTGCTGTTAGTTCCCCTCCAGCAGATCCCGAGCAGCCGGGAAAGCAGACCGACTGAGTGACTGTGAGGAGGAAGCATAGTCCTAAACAGAAGCCCCATGTACACCGCCAACCCGTTCACATCTCTAACCGTTTTTCCCCACTCGGCGACACACCAGCCAAGGAACAAACTCTGGTTATTGGCAACTCTGTTTTAAGAAATGTGAAGTTAGTGACACCAGCAACCATAGTCAATTGTCTTCTGGGGGCCAGAGCAGGCGACAATGAATGAAATTTGAAACTGCTGGCTAAGGCTAAGCGTAAATTTGGTAAGATTGTAATTCACGTCGGCAGTAATGACACCCGGTTACGCCAATCGGAGGTCACTAAAATTAATATTGAATCGGTGTGTAACTTTGCAAAAACAATGTCGGACTCTGTAGTTTTCTCTGGGCCCCTCCCCAATCGGACCGGGAGTGACATGTTTAGCCGCATGTTCTCCTTGAATTGCTGGCTGTCTGAGTGGTGTCCAAAAAATGAGGTGGGCTTCATAGATAATTGGCAAAGCTTCTGGGGAAAACCTGGTCTTGTTAGGAGAGACGGCATCCATCCCACTTTGGATGGAGCAGCTCTCATTTCTAGAAATCTGGCCAATTTTCTTAAATCCTCCAAACCGTGACTATCCAGGGTTGGGACCAGGAAGCAGAGTTGTAGTCTTGCACACCTCTCTGCAGCTTCTCTCCCCCTGCCATCCCCTCATTACGCCATCCCTGTAGAGACGGTGCCTGCTCCCAGACCACCAATAACAAGCAAAAATCTATTTAAGCATAAAAATTCAAAAAGAAAAAATAATATAGCACCTTCAACTGCACCACAGACTAAAACAGTTAAATGTGGTCTATTAAACATTAGGTTTCTCTCTTCTAAGTCCCTGTTAGTAAATTATATAATAATTGATCAACATATTGATTTATTCTGCCTTACAGAAACCTGGTTACAGCAGGATGAATATGTTAGTTTAAATGAGTCAACACCCCCGAGTCACACTAACTGTCAGAATGCTCGAAGCATGGGCCGTAAATGTAAATGAGTCCACCCACCACTTTAATCATACCTTAGATCTTGTTCTGACTTATGGTATGGAAATTGAAGACTTAACAGTATTCCCTGAAAACCCCCTTCTGTCTGATCATTTCTTAATAACATTTACATTTACTCTGATGGACTACCCAGCAGTGGGGAATAAGTTTCATTACAGTAGAAGTCTTTCAGAAAGCGCTGTAACTAGGTTTAAGGATATAATTGCTTCTTTATGTTCTCCAATGCCATATACCAACACAGGGCAGAGTAGCTACCTAAACTCTGTGAGTGAGATAGATTATCCCGTCAATAGTTTTATATCCTCTTTGATGACAACTTTGGATGCTGTAGCTCCTCTGAAAAAGAGAGCCTTAAATCAGAAGTGCTTGACACCGTGGTATAACTCACAAACTCGCAGCTTAAAGCAGATAACCCGTAAGTTGGAGAGGAAATGGCGTCTCACTAATTTAGATCTTCACTTAGCCTGGAAAAAGAGTCTGTTGCTCTATAAAAAAGCCCTCCGTAAAGCTAGGACATCTTACTACTCATCACTAATTGAAGAAAATAAGAACAACCCCAGGTTTCTTTTCAGCACTGTAGCCAGGCTGACAAAGAGTCAGAGCTCTATTGAGCCAAGTATTCCTTTAACTTTAACTAGTAATGACTTGTAGAAGAATTTTTAGGTCCTTACTTGAACTATGATGAACTATCAAGTGTCCTGATCCGAACTGTATGTCCTCTGGTTGAACTAGCAGGTGTTCAACCCAAAAAAAAGGGCTCTATTAGTCATTCAGTCTGTCAGGGGCTTTCCAAGGCCTTTTAGGTGCTTTCCCGCAGGCCACGTGCAGGGGCCTCAGGCCAGCTGCACCTGTGGCTGAGGCCACGTGCGGGGGGGGCCTCAGGCCAGCTGCACCTGTGGCTGAAGGTCTTTTTAAAAAATCAGTTGTAAATCCTTCACGTTTTAATGGGAGCGTTTGTCACATTGAAATAATGGCCTAACACCTGCTTAGGGTTCACTAGAGGACGCTTCCAATAGAAAACCATGTCTTGGGAACGAAATAAATAAAAAAGTCGAAGGAGGAGCGATGCCCGCGGGTCTCCAATAAATAGATGAGCGCGATTGTCATATTCAGTCTCTCTAGAGGACTCAGTTTGTCTAAGCTCTGTGTCAAAGGCTTAAATAAACTTAAAAACTCTGTGCATTTTATCTTGCTTAAGGCTGAATTATTCTAAAGTGTTGTGTCCTTTTCTAGCATATCACTTGCAATTAGTTTGTGTTATCTAAAAGAAGACATCCCGAGAAGACTAAAGACGACCAAAAGACGAGCCACGTCAGAACTTGGCGAGCCAGCTTCAGGAGGGTCCAGGGGCATTCCGGCAGCCTGGGGCAGTCCAGCTCATCCCTCCAGACCGTAAATAACAGTGATCACGACTAAAAGGTAAGCAGAAACCTTTTATAACTTCTGCACGATCTGGAGGAGTGAGTCGGGATTTCCGCCCAAGTTGACAGGTGATATTTTTAATTGCCTCTTACCCAAAAGAACCTGGACTAAGAAAATTGATAAGAAACTAAAAAAAGATAAGATTGAAAATTATCAGGCCTTGTAGATAAAATGCTCAGAAGGTGTGTGTGTTCCCGGGAAAAAGAATGTCTGTGTGAGTGAAAGGTCAGGAATGTTCATGAACTCTGGTGCGGAAAAGAGTGCATGGAGAATTAACCTGGATGCTTGGGGAATAATTGGTGTTGAAATTCGTTATTAACGTGCCGGCTGATAGCATGCGCTGTAGGGGTTAATTTAGGGGAGTATACTGACAAATAGATACAAGGTAATACAAGGTTATTTAAAGAGTTTAACAGAGACTGAAGTGAAATAAGTGAGAAAAAGAGTTTAACAGAGAATACGTGCAGAGGAAGCACAAGATAAGCGCCTGAGGGGGCGCAGTAGAAATACCGTACGTGATAAAGTGATAAAAAGAGAAAAGTGCAAAGTAGCACAGCTGACAGTAAGTAAAAGAGCTCAATAAAGGACGTCATTTTTTTAAGAAAAGAGAAAAACTATAAAAAAAATAAAATAAATAGAGAGTTAGTGCAGAATACATGAGAATTAATGAAGCAGAAAATAGTGCAGTAAGGCACCAAATACACGCTTGTGGGGCGTGGGAGAAGAATAAGTAATTAAGTACACAGTAATATGAGTTTTTTATAAGAAAAGAAAAAGAGAGTATTTTCAGTGCAAAGGCACATTAAGCTCACGAGGAGCTCAGTAAGTGAAAAAAAAGTAGAAGAAAGTGCAGAAAGGCACAGGATACGCACGCGAGGCGCGGTAAGGCGTAGAAATAAATGAAATATTGTATGCTCAGAGAAGAGCTTGTGAAAAAATATATTAAGCACAGGATACGCACGCGAGGCGCGGTAAGGCGTAGAAGTAAATTAAATATTGTACGCTCAAAGAGGGCTTGTAAAAAAAATAATATATGAAGTTTCTGGCAGCGCCGGAGAAGCTGTCTAACGTGAAGAAGAGATACATATTTAAACAGAACACATTGGTGTTAAGTGATTAAAAAGGTTGTTTAAAGCCGCGGAGTAAAGGGTGGCAGAGGTCTAGATAGAGATATATAGAAAGTTGTTTTTAATAATTTTTGTGTATAAAGCTTTTGAAGATTGGTGTGTGGGAGAGTGGAGAGTAATCGGGGAGTTGCAGGCAAAGCTGTGAGGGCTTGCAGGCTGGCTGACATACAAGATTAATGTGAAGAGTAGGTACGAGGAGGAGGTGTTTAGACCCAACAGAAGGACTTGGGAGGTGCATGACAGGCAGAGAGGAAAGTGTGAAACAGAGACAGTGAAGAAAAAGAGACTGCTATGTAAATACAGAGAAGGCAGATATTATTTCAAAGAAAGAAAACTAATAAACAAACATAGCAGAAAAAGACGAGAAGCAGAAAGTTAAAAAAATTAGAAGGAAAATAGAAAGTCGGGAGCAAAGACATTAGGAAGTGTTAGGGTTGTAAGGGGAGAAAAAGAAATAAAATTGGTTATAAATCAAAAGAGTTAAAGCTTAGATTATAGTGAAAAAGCTGACAGACTGATCAATGCTTGGGACAGTCTTTAATGGGAGACTTAAGTGATGATGAAATAATACTCCCAGAACATTACTTGACTGACGGAGACATCGAAACCCAGGGAATCAGGACACATTTTTGGCTGGGAAGGACCTATTTTGACAGTGTAGGAGCAGAACATTGGCAGGACGAACAAGAGATCAATCAGAAATTATGGCAGATTACTAAGGTAATCAATCTGAAGCAAAAGAAAGAACAGTTCCCTCTAATTAATTGGGAGCTGCTGATAAGACGTCTGTGGCATCAGGGTTTAACCCCGTGGCTGGAGCTGCTTTGTGCTGATCCTAATAAAGAAATTAGCATACCATTAAATCATTTAATAACACTGCCAACCGATCCAGGTGAAGAACTGTTTCCTAGGTTGACTCTGACTGTGGTCCCAAGGAAGGTTCGGTGGGAAACAGGTAAATTTTCATATTTAGTTAAAGAAAAAGAAGACGGGCATAACAGTTGGAAATTTAATCCTTTTAAGGGTTTAAAATACAAAACAGGTGTTACAGCCGGCAAGTTATTGGTCTGGATCAGGACAGCCCCTGAGGGACTACCAGAACACCATAGAAACACCTCACATAGCGTTTGTCAGGGTTACATGGGTAACTCTCAAGGTCAAGGTCGGGAAAGTACCCCGCTAGACTTAGTACTAAGAAAATATCCAGGAAAACGCACTAAGGCCAACCAATGTATGAGAAAGTGGCACAAAAGGTCACATGGGGGCAGGCAATGGCCTTTGGTGGGATCATTTGATCCGGTGATGTGTGAAGCAGTTGCGGTAGAAATACAGAAAAAAGAAATTAAAGATCAGCAGAAGAATGTAAATAACAACAAAAAACGCACTGAAGAAAAAGAAGTTTTGGCCTTGTTCAAGCAGGAAGCACAGAGGCTACAGCAGAAAAGAGAAAAAATGACAGAGGAAAGATCCAAAGACACTAAAGCCAGTGCACCGAGCTGGGAAGCAGAGCCACCCCCATATAAATGTCATGATATGGGAAAGACAGCTGGACAATTTGTATTAGGAACTCGTGAAGAGGACCAAGGCATGGATGTGGAGGGCAAATTCACACTGACACTAAAAGCTCGAGAGCCACAAGGAGACAGGTCCTCAGTCTGTCAAATGGATCGTACAAGGTCTCCAAGTCCGAAAGTAGGTGGTCGCTCACCACGACCAGCAGGGGGGGCCACAAATAACAGTGACACGGAGGCAGACGAGGATAAAGAGAGAGACCTGAAGGCTCCGCCTGTACATCGAGGTCCACTGAAAACCGTCCCCTCCCACCATAAGTCTGCCGACTGGACCTTCACAGGCTATAGAGGCTCCGAAGAGTGGCACAAGAGCTTCTGTGACACACTGGATCTGGCCAGAAGAGATAATGAAGAACTAGCTGAGCAACTTCGGCTAGCGAAGGAAAGAATACAAAGACATAGGGACGCCGAGGAAAGAAGAATATTACAACAATCGACGCCCAATCAAGGGAATCACATTATAGAGCCACCCACCCGAAAAATTTCTGGTGAGATCGTCATTGAGAGTGCAAAAGAGGCCCGACTCAGGCAAAGACAACAATGTGTAGCCAAAGACATAGCGGCTTTAGAACAGAATATAACCGACTGGATGGACTGCCTGGAACCAGTCAGTCGCACTCGATCTGGAAGACAGTATGGAGCCCCCACAGAAGAAGAGGAGGACGAAGACCTCATATGCCCATTGGTGGTTAAAAATGGTCATCATGTGTATACCCCATGGAGCTGGACAGACATGGTGGGGCTGGCCAACAGGCTGCCAGACATCACCCAAGGAGCTGGGAGATGGATAACTGCCTTAGAAGAAGGCACTGCAGGGGTAACCTTGTCTTTAGGTGACATAAAAGCCTTGCTAATGCATGTCATGGGAAAACATGACACTGAAGAATTAGCAGGAAAGGTTGGACTAACACAAATGATGGGCACTAATCAACATGATGAAGTCCCCTTTAATCGCTATAGAAACTCCATGTGGGAAGGACTGAGAAGAAAGTACCCTGAGGTCTTGGATCCCTCTAAATTGGATGATGAGGAGTGGACACCTGAAGAGTGCCCAAAGAAGTTCCTGCACCGATTCCAGAAGAGATGGGCGGAGGAAACAGGAAATGCATGGAACCATTCTCCAGCAACTGAAATCCTGTTTAAAATAACTGTAAAAAAGGCTCTACCAGATGAGGTTCAGAAAGCCCTAGATGGAGTCGTGGGACTATCAAAAATGAATTGGGCTTTATACTCTGAGCATATTTGTCACCATCTTGAAATCTACAAGAAAGAAAAACAAAAAGAAGAAGATGCAGCAAAATCCCTGACGAAAAAATTGGTGCAGATGCAGTTGGGAGAGCTAACCAAAGTCAAGAAAGAAAAAACAAAGACCCAGGCACCAATGATGACCCCTGTTCCTTCTGAGTCGGCAAGCACAGGCCCTACGGCAAACACTGCTGCCACCATACAGGCACCCGTGGTAACAGCCACACAGAGCCCCCAAGGAGCAGCAGGAAGCACTCCTACAGGAGAAGTCTCAGCACCAGTGGAGCATCACTATCACTACCATAGCACTGGCACACCCGGAAATGGACCCACCTACAGTCATGGGTGGAGAGGAGAGTCACGGAACTTTCCAGGTCAAAGAGGAGGGTGGCGAAGAGGATCTCGCCAACCTTCATTTGGAAGCAGATTCCAGAACTCAGCTCCCAGGAACAGTCAAGCGGGACCGCCTATGGGATCAACACCCCCAATAGGGGATCAACCCTCTAATGAGTGTTGGAGCTGTGGACAACCTGGACATCGAATGAGAAATTGTCCGGCCCGACCTTGGGTTGGACCCTCTGCCTATTGGCAATAGGGAGGCCTAGAGAAGACAGAGGGGGAAACGGTGGCATTGGCTATTTCGATGATACCTAAGGAAGAGCCAACCGTCACTGTTAATATACAAAACAGAGATTTCCCTTTCATGGTGGATACAGGGGCAACATACTCTTGCATAGGGAAAATGGGCGCTCATCTCCCCCTCTCTGGGTCTGTAATTAAGACCATCGGCTTCTCTGGGAAGACTCAAATAATACCTTTTACACGCCCACTTCCTGTAACGATTGCAGGAAAAACAATTGAAGCACCCCTGTTATACTCACAAAATACACCTGTGAATTTGCTGGGAAGAGACATTTTATGTAAGCTACAAACCCAGATAGTGTGTACCCATCAAGGACTGCAAATACACTTTCCTGACGAAGCACTCGCCAACATTATGGTGCTTATGGACATGGAAAACAAGGTCCGACCTGTGCAACCCATGGTATACTGGCTGAAGTTACAACCAGAAAATTCAAATCTTCAACTGGAATGGGAAAAATGGAAGCCCTGGGCAGAACAACACTATGAAGCAGTATGTACACCTAGTTTACCTTTACATGTCACCCTGATGTTCGATGCCAAACAAGAACAAACTGACTATGCATGCTGCTGGGATGCATTGATGAATCAACGGCTGTTTCACATAACCACCACAGAAATTTATTTAGGCCCCCAAGGGGCCGCAGCTTCTGTCAAGCTAACTTCAGCTGAACAACAATGGTATCAAGTGCCGAATGCCACGCCTCATGTGACCCTTTTAGTCTCAGAAAAGTACGAATCCCATGACCTAGGTCCAATGGTAAAGACAGCCTCAGAAGTTGAAGAATGGCAAAACATGGAAAGTCCACAAGTACATCTGTGAAAAGACCAGCAGTTTGTACGAATTAATTTAAAAGTAAATGATGAGGCTATAGCTCAAAAAGTGGAGCTCAATCCTAGACCAGAGGGACAGATGGTGTTATCGGCCCAACAAGAGAAATTGTTAGAGCAAATACCACCAGTGGTGTGGTCCAAAAGCAAAACAGATGTAGGACTAGTAAAAACAGCCTTACCAGTAAAAATAAAAGTAAAACCGGGAGCAAAACTGCCTCACCAAAGGCAGTATCCATTAAAACCTCAGGCTATTGAAGGCATAAAACCAGTAATTAAGGGACTAATGGCAGCTGGAGTTTTAATAAAAACTGCAAGCCCATGCAATACTCCTATCTATCCTATCCCTAAAAACAATACCAAAGAGTATCGGCTGGTACATGATCTGCGTCCTATCAATGCAATAATAGAAATGGATGCACCTATAGTACCTGATACGCATACTATACTATCAAGCATCCCTGCTGGAGCAAAATGGTACACAGTAATCGATCTGTGTTCAGCCTATTTCAGTGTGCCTGTGCACCCAGACTCACAACATTTGTTTGCATTCACATTTCTGGGACAACAGCTAACGTATACACGGCTACCTCAGGGACTGAACCTGTCCCCAGCCATCTTTAACAAAGTCCTGGCTGAAGATTTACAACACCTTGACATACCCAGTACATTGGTGCAATATATGGATGATCTCCTTATTGCATCAGAGACTCAAGAACAGTGTGAAAAAGATTCATTAATTGTATTGCATGCATTGGCAGATGGAGGTCATAAAGTAAGTAAAGACAAATTGCAGTTCTGCAAACAACAAGTTGAATACTTGGGAAGACAGTTGTGTGGGACCACGCGATGTATAGCCCCAAGCCAAGTGGAGGCTATAATCAAGGCTCCCAAACCCCAAACAGTGGGACAGATGCTTTCATTCCTTGGGATGGCAGGGTACAGTCGGCCGTGGATTTGTGATTATGCTATAAAAACTGCACCTTTGCGTGCCATGATTAGAGCAGTGGGGCAAACAAGCAATGCAGCTCTCCTCGTCTGGACAGATGAGGCAACGGGAGCTTTTGAGGCCCTAAAAACAGACATGCAATCTTCTCCCGCGTTAGGTAACCCAGATTATGGGAAACCTTTCCATTTGTATGTTACTGAAAAAGCTGGATATGCTTGTGCTGTACTAATGCAGGAAACAAATGAAGGAAAACAACCATTGGCCTATTATAGTACAAAGCTTGACAACATTGAAACAGGATTGCCACCATGCTATCAGGGTCTAGCAGCAGCTGCCTTTGCATTTCAAAAAGCATCATCCATAGTCATGGGACATGCAGTAACGTTGTACACGTCGCATCAGTTACATGCCCTGCTAACCAGTCAACGTTTTGTCTTAACACAAGCTAGACGCACTGGATATGAAGTTGTGTTATCCGCTCCAGAAATAACAATACAACGTTGTCACATGGTGAATCCCGCCACCAAATTGACCACACCGTTAGATGGTACTCCACATAACTGTGTGGCAGAGACAGAGAAATTTTTGAGAGCCAGAGAACATTTGTATAATCACGCCATAGATGCAGATCTAACCCTGTTCGTGGACGGCTCATGCTTTCGGGATGCCGCGGGATTGCATGCGGGTATGGGGATTGTTAAACTAAACACGGATGGCGAGACCTTTGAATTACTGGAGTCCCAAGGAATTGATCAGCCTTGTTCAGCCCAACTGGCAGAAATCAAAGCCTTAACTATGGCTTGCCAGATAGCTAAAGATCAACGTGTTAATATCTACACAGACTCAGCCTACGCTTATGGCGTATGTCATGTACATGCAAACATTTGGAAACAAAGGGGATTCCTGAGAGCAGATGGCACCCCTGTCACTCATGGAGAAGCGATTTCCCAACTGTTACAAGCTCTCCAATTACCGTCTGAGGTAGCCATCATTAAATGTGCAGGTCATCAAAAGAATAATAACATCATAGCTCAAGGTAACAACCTAGCAGATGACGCAGCTCGCAAAGGAGCACAAGGAGAAAATATGTTTCCCCTGCTAACCATCCAAGATTGTGCCCCACTGGTTTCACTTGACGCACTGATAGTGGCTCAAAGTAGGGCCAGTGGAGAAGAAAAACGAATGTGGGTTAAACGAGGCGCTATTGAGACACGCAGTCAGGGGCCAGCGGACAAGCTGTGGCGCAGTAGTCATGGACATTTTGTGTTACCCACCAATTTATTATGACATGCAATCATTTGGGCCCACTGACCCGATCATTGTTCGCGAGTCCAAATTATGAACAAACTAAAAGCTGTCTGGTGGTCACCATATATGGCAGCTACAGTGGACCGTTTGTTGAATGAGTGTGAGGTATGTGCACAGTACAATGTCCGGAAATCATTCACAGCCCCTTTAGCCCACATTCCGGTCCCTGATGGGCCATTCAGACATCTTATGATGGATTTCATAGACATGGGAGCTGAAAACCGAGTTAAACGAATGAGATATGTTTTGGTAGTGATATGCAGATTCAGCCGATGGATTGAGGCAGTAGCCTCTGCAAATCAAGACCATAAAACGGTAGCCAAATTCTTGTGCCGAGATGTCTTTCCAAGATTTGGCATTCCAGATACTATCTCATCTGACAACGGTAGGGCTTTTGTGGCCAAGGTTACACAAGAAACATTCAAACAATTGGGTATCAAACAGAAGTTTGGGTGTGTTTATCACCCCCAATCAAATGGGGCGGTGGAACGGGCTAATGGCATTTTAAAGAACAAACTAGCAAAAATCATAGCAGACAGCAATGGCAAACTAACCTGGCTGGATGCGTTGCCGCTTGCTTTATTGTCAATGCGCTCACAAACTAACCGACTAACCCATTTGACACCATTTGAAACTCTTACAGGTCGGCCGATGCCTATTCCATACCTGAGAGGACCCTACGAAGGACCATCGCTGGAGCAGCTACAAGACGAATGGCATAATTATCTGAGACAGTTAACCCAAATACACAAAACTATCTTTTTGCAGGTCAAAGGTGCTACAGAAGACAGAGAAGCAGAGATTCCACTCGAAAATCAGAGCATCCAGCCTGGTGATCTGGTTTACGTCAAGGTGTTCAAAAAGAAGTGGGACAGGCCCCGCCGAGAAGGTCCTTTTAAAGTTATTCTTGCCTCACGTACAGCAGTCAAAGTAGACGGTAAGGACACTTGGTTTCATTTAAACCACTGCTGTAGGGTTGGTGGCCCAGCGCCCCTGCGGCCAGGGCAAGCTCGTCTTGGCAGAGCCGCCGGGCCAAGGGGGGAAGCAAGAGAAGCCAGAGACCCTACAGCAGCACCGAGGGACGGCCACGCATCCCTGCAGCCAGAAGAAGCACCGAGGGAAGGCCACGCCTCCTTGCAGCCAGGCGAACACCGGCCAAGGCGCTCACAGAGACTGATTGAACAAAGACAACGCACAGCTTCAGAGAGTAGTGGATCCCTGCCAGATAGAGCAGCGACAGACTCAGATGCAGACTCAGAAACAACTGGAGACGCAGGCCAACAGACAGACAGAAATACAGACCGACAGATAGACAGGCCACAGGAGACATCAGACTCGGACAGCAACTCAGTAGATTTACCGACAGAAGAACCGCAGGAAGTACAACCCAGACAAAGCACAGATACACCACACATCCCTAGTGACAGCTCATCTAGTGACGGCTCACTCAGTAGCACATCTAGTAGCACATCTCAACAGTCATCAGAGCAATGATTAAGGAATTATTCAAGGGATTGACAATACTACTGGTGGTCAGTATGGGAGAAAATAGACATCCAAAACATACAACGGACTGTGCCGTGGCCATGGCCGCAATAGCAGCTAAACAAGGCATTCTAAACACAGGAAAAACATATAATTTGGTATACATTAAATCAAAAGCCTACAAGAACATAGGAATACAGGGAAAGCTGGGGGATTACATATTAGGCGAAGCCATTAGCATCAAATGTGAAGAGGAGGGAACACTCACCATAGAGGTAATTTGTGATAAAAGAGGATGCAGGGAAACCAAGCAAGACGTAACTGTTACAGTACATGAAGCCACAAAATGGGTAAAAATCAAACCAAGGAAAAAGAGGACAATTAGAAGCCTAGAAACAAGCAGTCACTTAGGGAGATGGGATCCCAGTACAGACCTAGCCCGTACACAAGGGTTGAAGACCAATTTATTTTACCAATGGTTGAAATTTTCGGCTAGGCAGATCAGTGAAAAGCCATGCATAGCCTGTCACCAGAAGGGTGTGATACCTCAGGCTAAACCCCTACCTGATATCAACAGCTGTTATAGGAGCCCCCAACATAACTCAGACCAAGCAGAATGCTATACACAATGTGTTATGAAAATGGCAGTAGGTGATGAAAAATATGCTGCCGACAGTAAACTTTGTCCAGTGCCCCTAAGTACAGAAGGAACCGTTCCACCTATGATTAAAATAGAGAAAGGGATGATACACCCATTCTGTATAGCTAAAGGATTAGTAGCACAATACATAAGCGATTGGCAGGTAGGGACGACCCAGTCAAAACACCACATACAGTGTATGCAAAAGCAGCAAGAATACAAACCGGCCAAAACAGCATGGAACATTACCGTCTGTCACACCCTGCCAGCAGCAGGCATACAGTGTGAACAAATAGTACCGGCCACAGGGGGGTCTGTAATTGGACTGAATCTCACCCATGCTTCATGGGTATCTACTCCAAATTTAGCTAAGGGAACGGTACCCTTAGCTGACATCTTTTGGATATGCGGACAAAGAAGGAAACTCCTGTCATCGCTGTCCCCTAATTGGAAAGGCCTTTGTGCTCCTGTGATGCTCACAGGAGCTATAACAGTAATTGAAATGCCAAATTCAATACAACCCATGCCACAGAAACTTCGTAAGAAAAGAGGAATAATGACACTTAAAACAGACTACAATGTCACAGTAAGAAACGGGATACCAGAAGGGATACCCCGACAGTTAGAAGCCATAGACAGTAGCAGAGTTAAAGCAGATGAAGACGCGGATAAATGGGGATGGGCATTGGCGCTGTTCGGGGTTACTCCAAAAATCCGTTCTAGGTTCCAGCAGGTGCAGTGGATTAATTACTTGTGGTATAATCAGCAAAGATACCTGAACTGGACATTGGCAGCAGTAGGAGCCTTAACCGAACAGCTGCACGCCACCTCGCTAATGACAATGCAAAATAGATTAGCTATCGAGATGATGATGGCTGATGAACAAGGACTTTGTATTATGATCAAAGCCACCGAATGTTGCACAGCTATTCCCATGCGTACAGGGGAAGACGGAAATTTGACAGAGCTCTTAATCACACTTGAAGAGATGCAACAAGAACTGTTAAGTAACTCCATAGGAGGGAAAAATGAAACTGACGATTCTGGATACATTGTAGGGAATGGAATGAATATTGGCCCACTATTTTCACTGTTTGGGACTCTGAGGAGAGGGTGGATATCATGGAAAGACTGGTTATACCAGATAGGTGTAGTCTTGGCACTAACAGGGGTGGCGGTCTTGCTGGTAATATGTTGTGGTATTCCCTTGATAAAATTTCTGGTCAATAAATTGATTTCATCCACAGTAGGACAGCTCCCACTGTTAGCCATCCGAGCCCTAGAAGAAAGCACAAACGAAACAGACAGAGAACCAGAATATATGGAAATGGATGAAATACCAATTATCCTCCCCGACAGCCCCCAGCTCCCTAATATTGTGGCGTATACCCCAGATAGGGAGGACTGGGATGGACCGTGCTTGGTGATATTGTAGACGAGGAAGAAGACATGCACGCACATTTACATTCACACACATGCACCCACAAAAATGAGGGATAGGATAGACAATATCTGAAAGAATGACATGGAGCTGTAATAATGAACGTATATGTATATTACTAGGACACAGGAGTATGGCTGAGAGACCAGACTCCCCTGATCAGGGACCTATGCCTGATCTGCCTCTATCAAGTCTGATTGGACTCTCAGAACTGTTTGGAGAAGAGGATATACAGGAGGGATGGTCGAGCCATGATTGGTCGCCACAGCCGCCATCCATCCAGCAGCTAAACCAGTTGGCAACAGAAGGATCTTCATCGTTCCAGCACATGGCGATGACGGCTTCACAGAATCTGCCTGCAGCAAGAGTCGGCCCAAGGACTCCACCATCACCTGAAGGACCCTTTGGACTCAGGAACACACCCCTTCCGCAGATGCCATGGAGACAGTCACATGTGCCAGTGGCAACGATACCCTCCAGGGGAGGCAGCCAAGGTCGGCCATATGCAGCAACTGCCCGAGTGCATCCTAGACCCAATTCACTGCTAGGACCTGTCCCAGCTTTCCACCCCCAAGGCAGGAGAGATATTCCGATCAGCCCAGTACCTCTGGAGGAGGATCAGCAGGGGTGGACCTTAGTCGAACTCACCGACCAGGACAGAGGGGAGCTTTGTACAGGCTGCTAAATGCCCAGAGTGTCCCAACCACTTGCCTGTGCGACATCAACAATACTCCCCCCACACACGAAATGCTTTCCCCCTTGTACTTCCTGTCCCCTGGACTGCACAACCTTAATCTGGTCATGGTCACCCCACTGGACATGGCAATCTTGGTTCGAGAGCTTCGTCTTCCACAAGAGTCTGTTCCAAAAACCTTGGAGCAGCTCCTGCCCCTCACAAATCACATTCCCCATGGGCTATTTGAGGAACTCATGCCACAACTGAGTCAGACAGCTGCATACCTGTTAAGGATACACCGTGACAATGCCAACATCTCTTGTGCTCAGGAGGGCCTCCATACTCAACTGTGTGGTCTTCAGTCTAGTATGGACATGCTAGCCAGCATGATGGAGCATATGGAGAGGGAACAGCTAGGGCTGGCCACCACCACCCTGAATGTGGGCAAGAATTCTCTGGGGGCCCTGTACAACCTGGCCAAGCAGCACAAGGAGCTGGAAAGATCCATCAGAGAACTGCGCGACTGTCTGAAAGCCAGAATTCCTGATCCTTCCCCCACTACCCCTGAAAGGCCAACCTCCCCATATTCCCCAACTTCTCCCAAAACTTCAGACCCTGAGTAAATGCTGAGGAGCGCGGACTGACGTAATGGCACTGAAAACGGACGATGACCTTGGTTCTTGAGTTTGAATTACGGACTGGATTCAGAAATCTGAGTGTAAATAAAAAAACAAAGAAGGATATATGTTAGTAACGAAGGTCGGGTAAATGTCTGTCCTTACCATCATCTGCGTAACACAGATAAAGCTAAATGCATACACATACATATCACATTGCAAAGTTATAAAAAGGGGACCCTTACATGGCGTGTTTGGAGATTTAGTAGTAAAGATGCACCATAGGGACCCCTTTTTCTTAAATTATAGCATGCCTCAAGAGACATGCATCGCCTAAATTTGGCATCTGGCCAAAAAGGGCATTAGAAAACAAGCTGAAAAAAGAAGAAAAACAAAGTGGAGAATGTTGAGAAATGGCCTATAATGAAAACCATTATATGATTGACTAAGGCAAATGACTTAAGGACGGACATAAAGGGAAACCATTTATGGTGTTTATCATTTAACTAGACATAGCTGCGCTAACCTTAGAATAGTTTCTTGATTGGTTGACTAAATAGTGGTAACGTAGGGGTTATTTGATGCATTTAAATAATAAATGTGTGACGCTTTAACAAAATAATATGTAGAACCAAGTATAATGGGTTGGAGCCTCTGGTTGAGTGAGACAATAGATGCCAGAAGATGATTGGTTGCACTGATGTCAATGTAAAGCCTTTACTTTGCCATGATTAAGAGGTTGCTGTAACTTGTTTTATGTGGCCATTTTAAGTGCCTTGAATTACACCAAAACTCAATGTTTGAATGTCACCTTGCGTTGATATAATCCAGCTAATTGCTCACCTTGTGCCTTAGTATGTAGGTTCACCTGCACTTCAATATATTTACCGTGTGAAGTATCACTGATATTCATATCCGCACCAGAGTTATCAGTAAGTCGAGTGATGTGTTTTTCTTTTTTATTATTGCAATGCACAAATGAGGATGTCTTGTCAGTAAACAACCCAAGAGTATAGTTGATGTAATGGGACTCTTTCGAGTACCAGAGGAGGGACTGTAGAAGAATTTTTAGGTCCTTATTTGAACTATGATGAACTATCAAGTGTCCTGATCCGAACTGTATGTCCTCTGGTTGAACTAGCAGGTGTTCAACCCCAAAAAAAGGGCTCTATTAGTCATTCAGTCTGTCAGGGGCTTTCCAAGGCCTTTTAGGTGCTTTCCCGCAGGCCACGTGCAGGGGCCTCAGGCCAGCTGCACCTGTGGCTGAGGCCATGTGCGGGGGGGCCTCAGGCCAGCTGCACCTGTGGCTGAAGGTCTATTAAAAAAATCAGTTGTAAATCCTTCACGTCTTAATGGGAGCGTTTGTCACATTGAAATAATGGCCTAACGCCTGCTTAGGGTTCACTAGAGGACGCTTCCAATAGAAAACCATGTCTTGGGAATGAAATAAATAAAAAAGTCGAAGGAGGAGCGATGCCCGTGGGTCTCCAATAAATAGATGAGCGCGGTTGTCATATTCAGTCTCTCTAGAGGACTCAGTTTGTCTAAGCTCTGTGTCAAAGGCTTAAATAAACTTAAAAACTCTGTGCATTTTATCTTGCTTAAGGCTGAATTATTCTAAAGTGTTGTGTCCTTTTCTAGCATATCACTTGCAATTAGTTTGTGTTATCTAAAAGAAGACATCCCGAGAAGACTAAAGATGACCAAAAGACGAGCCACGACAGACTTCATGGCTTTCTTTACTAATAAAATTTTAACTATTAGAGAAAAAATTACTCATAACCATCCTAAAGACATATCGTTGTCTTTGGCTGCTTTCAGTGATGCCAGTATTTGGTTAGACTCTTTCTCTCCGATTGTTCTGTCTGAGTTATTTTTATAAGATACTTCCTCCAAACCATCAACATGTCTATTAGACCCCATTCCTACCAGGCTGGTCAAGGAAGCCCTACCATTAATTAATGCTTCAATCTTAAATATGATCAATCTATCTTTATTAGTTGGCTATGTACCACAGGCTTTTAAGGTGGCAGTAATTAAACCATTACTTAAAAAGCCATCACTTGACCCAGCTATCTTAGTTAATTATAGGCCAATTTCCAACCTTCCTTTTCTCTCAAAAATTCTTGAAAGGGTAGTTGTAAAACAGCTAACTGATCATCTGCAGAGGAATGATCTATTTGAAGAGTTTCAGTCAGGTTTCAGAATTCATCATAGTACAGAAACAGCATTAGTGAAGGTTACAAATGATCTTCTTATGGCCTCAGACAGTGGACTCATCTCTGTGCTTGTTCTGTTAGACCTCAGTGCTGCTTTTGATACTAATGACCATAAAATTTTATTACAGAGATTAGAGCATGCCATAGGTATTAAAGGCACTGTGCTGCGGTGGTTTGAATCATATTTATCTAATAGATTACAATTTGTTCATGTAAATGGGGAATCTTCTTCACAGACTAAGGTTAATTATGGAGTTCCACAAGGTTCTGTGCTAGGACCAATTTTATTCACTTTATACATGCTTCCCTTAGGCAGTATTATTAGACAGCATTGCTTAAATTTTTATTGTTACGCAGATGATACCCAGTTTTATCTATCCATGAAGCCAGAGGACACACACCAATTAGCTAAACTGCAGGATTGTCTTACAGACATAAAGACATGGATGACCTCTAATTTCCTACTTTTAAACTCAGATAAAACTGAAGTTATTGTACTTGGCCCCACAAATCTTAGAAACATGGTGTCTAACCAGATCCTTACTCTGGATGGCATTACCCTGACCTCTAGTAATACTGTGAGAAATCTTGGAGTCATTTTTGATCAGGATATGTCATTCAATGCGCATATTAAACAAATATGTAGGACTGCTGCAGCTAGAGTACTGACAGGGACTAGAAGGAGAGAGCATATCTCACCCATATTGGCCTCTCTTCATTGGCTTCCTGTTAATTCTAGAATAGAATTTAAAATTCTTCTTCTTATAAGGTTTTGAATAATCAGGTCCTATCTTATCTTAGGGACCTCATCGTACCATATCACCCCAATAGAGCACTTCACTCTCAGACTGCAGGCTTACTTGTAGTTCCTAGGGTTTGTAAGAGTAGAATGGGAGGCAGAGCCTTCAGCTTTCAGGCTCCTCTCCTCTGGAACCAGCTCCCAATCCGGATCAGGGAGACAGACACCCTCTCTACTTTTAAGATTAGGCTTAAAACTTTCCTTTTTGCTAAAGCTTATAGTTAGGGCTGGATCAGGTGAACCTGAACCATCCCTTAGTTATGCTGCTATAGACTTAGACTGCTGGGGGGTTCCCATGATGCACTGTTTCTTTCTCTTTTTGCTCTGTATGCACCACTCTGCATTTAATCATTAGTGATTGATCTCTGCTCCCCTCCACAGCATGTCTTTTTCCTGGTTCTCTCCCTCAGCCCCAACCAGTCCCAGCAGAAGACTGCACCTCCCTGAGCCTGGTTCTGCTGGAGGTTTCTTCCTGTTAAAAGGGAGTTTTTCCTTCCCACTGTCGCCAAGTGCTTGCTCACAGGGGGTCGTTTTGACCGTTGGGGTTTTTCCGTAATTATTGTATGGCTTTGCCTTACAATATAAAGCGCCTTGGGGCAACTGTTTGTTGTGATTTGGCGCTATATAAATAAAATTGATTTGATTTGATTTAGGAGTACCAAAAGAGCTACAGACAGACAATGGAACTCACTTTCGCAACTGTCAAGTGGACCAATGGTGCCAGAAGAATGGGTTGATGAGAATTTACTTGCCCCTGTATACACCTCAAGCAAATGGGGTGGTGGAGCGGACTATTGGGTTGGTTAAAAATTGCATTGGGAAAAATGCCACCACGAAGGAATGGAGCGTTAATGCCCTGGAAATTGGGAAAGCTCTGAATGACCAACATCGTGAAGAACTGAAGAACTGAACCAACACCCATTTATGACTCATGAAGTGGGGCAGGCCAACAAGAAGAAAACTCTCAATCCTGAGCCAAAAGCAAAATTTTCATGTTGGACAGAAAGTGTGGATAAAAGCTCCAAGCCAGGGATGGGCAATCATGTGCCATGAAGGGCCGAGATACTGCAGGTTTTCCTTTCAACCAATCACCTCAGCAGGTGATTTCATTAATGATCAGGTGTCTCAGCAGCTGATTTCATTGACGATCAGGTGTTTATGTTCAAGGAAGAAGCTCATCAGCAACCCACCTGCTGAGGTGATTGGTTGCAAGGAAAACCTGCAGTGTCTCGGCCCTCGTTGCCCACCCCTGCTCCAGACCATCCCACCAACACAAGGTCTTGGATGCCTACATATGTGGATTATGTCGGGTGACACCGCTACCTAGGCTCATCTTTGTGACTCAGTGGGATCTGAGAGGGATCAAGATGGACCCAGCCGAGTGCACCTGCCAATGGGATGGGTATTCTCTTATATTCTGTAGCACCTGCCTACTCTACACTGCACAGGGAAGGCTGTTACATGTAGCCAATGCCCAAGGGTGGCAGGTATGAAGATATCTGGATCCTCTCAGAGCCTACAATCCCGATGAGATCTGGGTAAACGCTGCCACTACAGCAGCGCCACAGAAGGATGAAGAAGACGAGAGACCAAAGGATGCAGGAGCAGGTCCTTCGGCACCATGCACCTACCCATCATTGGTTATGGAGGGACCGGAGCATACCCTCCTACAGGAAACAATCCAACAGAGCTGGCCATATGATCCCCAATACGGGCAGGCCTCCGGACACAAGCCAAGTTCCTCTGGCTTTCAGGGTATACAGGGATCCAACGCACCTGGCTACACCTTGGGTATAGAAGAGCTACCAGATGATGCTCAAGCTAAAGGATGGGAGGGCCCATGGGAGCTGACCACATGGGTGAGGTTGATTGAAGAAGTGGTGAGGAGATCTTACATTAAGTCAGAGGATTTGCCGGAAGTAACAAGGGAAGAAAGAACACAAGGTATTGTTTTGTATTACTACACTACTGGCCTAGATGCCTGGGCCAGTGCAGGAGCTAAAGCCAAGGTAAAGACAGTGGAATATCACGTGACTCCTGAGGGGTGGCAGAGAAATGGAGTGTTGCAGATTCCTGGAGGAGTGGCTAGTAGAGCAAAGCCTATAAGGCCAGACCAAACAGTAAAAGTTAGGATAACCACCCAGATGGTAGTGGTGCCATACAGAGGGATCTACTCAGTGGGAGCCGAAGTGGAAGTTGTGGACGACAGCCTGAAGCCAGTAGTGGCCCCAGCATCAACAGGAAAAAAGTCCGCCAAGAACTCGGAATCATGGTTTTGTCTAAAAGTGGGGACTCAAGAAAAATCCTCAGAGAAAAAAGTAAACTAAGGACAGGAGGAGCTGACTGCGAAAATGAGAAGAGCTCAAAGGATAGACCCAGATACTGTAAATAGGCAAGGGAGGAATGGACCATATTTGGATTTTCCCAATGAGAGAATATATCTGGACTGGCCAAAGAAGGATTACCAAGAACTGGGATGGCAGTTTGGTTCAGGAGGATACTTTGTCAGTAACCATGAATACGAGAGAGGTGCAGATCTCTTGACAGCTGTACAGATGAGACATCTAGAAGTAATACTATTTGGAGTATGCCTGCAGAGGTATCACCCTTACAACGCAGCTTGGCAATTCCAGCCTGCCCCCAGATGCCCAAAATTGGCCCCATGGATACTAAACATGGTCCATGAACAGATTAATGATAAAAGATTACAATAAGATGGGGATCCAACTATGCCGATCCACACTGAGGGATTTATGTCGACATCTGGTTGGGACACCCATGATTTGGACTAACAGCCCCTACATGAATCAATGACTCTGCAAGAGAGAGAAAGACCCAGATCGATACGTAATTGAGAACCAACACCTGAGGTTGCATGTAACAGAGAGACTAATTAACAGGGACAGCAGCCTGCCATCAGTAATAGATCCAAAATATTGATACCTCTTTCAAGCTGGGCTGTGGTATAGTATTCGGGCTATGATGCTACAACTTAGTATAGAGCCAAAAGATGGGTCATGGCTTTCACTGGCCCCTCTCTACACTGAGGTGCTGAAAACCAGGGCCAATAGGGAATGGTTCTGGATAGCCTGCAACTCACTTATGGAAGTTCGACACGATGAGGATCCCCATCTGATCCTTGATTTACAGAGCAGAGGACTCTCCGAAGGGCCATTATCCAAGCCAGATCACATGGTGGTCACTTCCTGGAAGCGGGTGTGGAGAGGGGGCTAGACCCAAAACTTAGATACCCATCTCCTATATTTAAGACCCTCCTCAAAGGATGAGTCACCAGTACTTCAGAGGGAGGCAGAAGAGAACCACCAGCTTTAATCACCTACATAACGGGGACAAAGAAGAATAGAGCCAAACGCAATAAGAAGAAATTAAAGTCATAAGAGAGCAACCAAGTTTGGTGGTGCTCAAATGAATAGACATGGAGATACCAATGTTAAAACCCCAACATTGGAAGAGGCCCCCAGAGCCGACACCACCAGACCTTGATGAATTTGGAGGAGAAGGCATTGAAGAGCAGCAGCTATCCCCACTAGAAGACGATGGACTGGAACACGTATTTTCTGTTTATGCTTGATGACCAAGATTATGGCATTAAAGTTGGGGCTTGCTATAGTCTTGGCTATCCTCTACCATTATGGTAGCCACCCTTGGGCCCTAACCCATGTCAGGGTCGAATACGGCACAACCAAAACTACTCAGTGGGCCTGCTGGGTAGTGGAATCAAGAACCATCTTTATGATATGGGAAAGAAATCACACAGCAAACTTGATGCAAAAGCAAGGGCTAGAAGATTGGATTCGAGCCTTGAATGGAACCGAGGCCATTCCGAATATCACCAGGACAGGGAACCTAACTGCAGGAGCAGAGGTTCTCCAAGATGTATTGTCCATTGACCAGGATGAAGGGATCATGCTACAAATTCTGCACTTGAAAGAAAAGAAGCGAAGAATGTGAGTTGCACATGGATACAAGCAATGCCCAGAGAACCAGCCTGGTACTGCTCATGGGGATGTAGACCCCAAACCCTGTTAGAACAATAGGGTTACTGGGAAGAATAACTAATACTCTCGGCGCCTGCCCGAAACAACACCTGCACCACAGTATTGCCAAAATGGGAGTTTTGGGGGTACTGCAACCTCTTTTGTGAATGCGCCCGGAGACGAGCACCCAGACCAGTAAGGAAGAAGGAAACAGGAACCATCTCAACTTAATAGAGGGAGTCAGGGCTGTCAGCAGCCCAATTGCAGCCATAGGTGCCACACCAACGCTGGCACCAGGAACAGCCGCTCCAACACCAGCACCTGGAAGGGCCGTCCCATTCATTACAAAAGTACCAAGACCCACTCCTACTCTGATAGATCTGGACTTTGTTCCGAAAGTCATCCCGTATAAAAAGTCATATAACATTACTAGAGACTGTGTATTGAGACAAATTAAGTTCTTATCCCCATGTTTTTGGAATATACAGAGGAGTTGTAATACTCAGAACTTCATGGTGATCATCAGAGCAACAGAGCCTTGGTACCTGGTAAACAAAGGGATATACGGTGAGATACCAAGCACATATCATGAAAAACGGCTCAACAACACCTTGCCATGGATCTGGATTATCCCGCTACAACACTTTGTTGGCGACTTCCCAGCAGGATCTATCTGGACTGGACAAGGCCTGTCAGATCCTGCTTTTAGATACACGGCACACGCTCACCCTCCGATGAGTGTGTTTGTGTAAAACCAGCTCTCCGTCTCTGGGGTCCGACCTTCGTGTCTCCACGGGTATTACCCGGCAGGGCTGCACAAAGGTTGTTCAAGCTGGTGGCGAGGAGATTCGTCTAGCTGCTCACTGCCTCCATCCGGACGTCCACCCCGCTGAAGCTGATCTCGCACCCCGGTCGAATAGCCTTCTCAGGAACCAAGATACGAACTGGCCACACCCGTTAACGGCAGCTCTCCTCTTATGGATCAGGGATCTTGGAATGTTGCTAGATTTTAAATTTAATGACTCGTACAGCGAGTCCCCAGGATGTGTTATTTTCATTAAAAAACTAGACTAACCTTTTAGAGCCTTTTGATGTTGTACACCGAATAAACTTAACTTTCACACCTTAAGAAGCATCAATAATCCAATGTCCGAGCCTTAACACTTTAACTGCATGCTTGGAATTTTATTGCAGGTTTTGCAAGTGCCGATAACATAATCAACATAGATTATATAGTGATAATTTCACAACAGTAATTCAATTATAATTAGAATAATGATTGGCAGAGATTTTTTTTAATTCAATAATTCTGACTGATCTTACTTTGACTGGGACTGGATTGATTTCTTAACAAATTTTCCTAGGAGTGAGGGAGGAAGGTTTTCGAGGCCAAGGTCCCCAGCTCGATGAACTTGATTTCCTCTTCATCAGCTATTAGTCGTTGGCTGACCACGATCCTTGTGTGATATTGTAATCCTTCAGCAAAGTTAATCCACATAAGATATTATTCCATCTTCAATCAACCACAAGTTGATCTAATCCATTCTGGTATGCTGTGATATTCCTTGAGAGAGAGATCGTAGAACATTCCCCACTCAGCCTTAAGGCCAGTGGTTATCCTCCATCGTTCTGCTACTCCGTGACTGGACGGCCTGAGTGGGAGTTGAACTCTCTCTCAAATGGTCTTTTATGGCTCCAATCCTCTCACTCCACAATTCCAATTGATGCTCACAAGATGGTCAAGTTTGTGATCTCCTCGTAGCAGGGGAGTAGTGCCAACAGCACCTCTCCCTGGAAGAATAACCCCATTTTCTGATGTTTCAACAGGTTATATATGTTCCTGACTCCAGTCGTCCTCAGATGATCTTGGTTACCATGGGGACGCTGTTGACTCAAAACCTCCTTCCTTTTCCTTCTGCTTTACTGGAAATCTCCGCAGCCCCTACCAGTAACTTATTTCTCAAGTTCCTCTTTTCTGTTAATACTTCAGCTTTTCTGAGAATTCATTCTTTTAAATAATTTCTTTAAAATCACATCAATCATATTCAATCATTTCATTACAACTCTCTTTCACATAAAAACAATTCATATGATCATATACAAACATTCTCATTCCTTATTATTCATTTCATATTTTACCAACATCTTAATCATTTGGTCAGTTGTTTCACATCAGTTTTTCTTGCCCCACTTGTGACATCTTCTTCACTTCCTCTTTTTCTCTGACTCTGCACTCTTTATGAAAAACTCATATAATCATTCATTTCACTTATTCGTAAAATACATCTTCTAATCAACTCTTAATTTTAACACATTACTACTTCATTTGATCATACTTGTAATGTTAGAATCATTTTTAGATATATTCCCTCGTCTTCACCACCGAGTTCATTCCGTGGACCTCCCCATTTGCAATGGAAAAGTCCGGCATGACCTCACTTACTCCTGGAAGGTACCAAACACTGTGCAGTTTAATCCAACAGCATGTATATTAATTCCATGGCACATATTATATTCCAAGATGAAAACAAGCTGAAAGCAAGCTTAAAGTCATCTTTCCTGACACCCCCTCCATGACTTGAAGCTCCGCCGATCTCTCTATACCTCCATAAAAACATCCTCGTCGTCGTCAACAGGATGAAGGGTGAGCACTTCCTTTTCATCCACCATTGGAGACAGAACAGGAGGAGCTGGAGTTGAACGACACTCATCCAGCACCACGTACTCCTCTCCGCCCACCTGTAGATTGCCGTCACCGTCAGAAGGCTGCCCTTCCAGTAGTAGTGATTGTGATGGTAATCCCAACGGAGGCGGATTTGCCTCATATTCCCGAGATGATAATCCATCAGGGAACGATGGTGCGCATGGTGAAGTGGGGGTGACGGGTGTATAACACGATGTAACTGGTGTAGATGGCCGCGGTGATGTATCCTTCGTTCGAGGTGAAGCCTCAGCGAGAATATCCTCAGACTCGGGCTGTTGAAGGTGTTCATCCAGGAACACCTGCGTGAGGGCCTCCAAACACCAGTTAATTTCCTCGGTTTGCACCCCAACCTCCGCAGTGCGCTGTGGAGGTTAACGTGGAACTGGTGGTAATGAAGGACCAATGGCCACGATCCGGCCATCGGCAAGATGAGCTGTGGAGAATCTTATTCCCGTAGGATACATCCACATTTTGGTAAACACGGGGCAATACATATATCCTTCTGGAGACACTATAGTGTCAGATCGTAATTAATCAATCAAGAGAGAATGCCAGATCACGTCTGCCTCAGTCTCAATTTTTAAGTATGCTTCTGATGATACCTGGGGCAGAAAAGAAGTATCCTTCCGTCCCACTATTCCCCATGCCACTTGAACAGGGAAGATGTTGCCATAACACGTCGGGCACCACTGAGTCGGTGTTATCTCCCAGAAGTAGAGCGCTTGCTCCAGGGTGGCTTGACAATGAATACATCTTATATCCCCCTGTAGTGTAAGAGGAAACATTAGTCTTTTAACTGTTATATTGCAAGCAAGTAGAAGTGTTCGTTGGGATTATTCAGATGTACGCCAGAGACGCCTCATGATCACCAAAGGAGAGCGGGACTGTGGTGACGTTGTCATTCCCGCTGTAGCTGAAGGAGCCGTACGCGGGAAGCAAGCATCATAGGTCATAAACCATAATAGCAGGAGTAATTGACTAACCATGGACAGCCAGTATAAAGCTGATAATGTTCCCCATCCTAAGCCCCAAATTATGATAAGTCCAAGTGGGTAGAGCCAGGGTTTCTTGCGTTGTACGGCTCCAGTTAACGTAGCTATGTACGCTAACAGGGTCAAGGTCATCACAGCTTCGCACACAATGTCAGCTATCACTGCCGGGGCATAAAAGATTGCTGTCATATCTATCACCATCCAAATTGTAATTGATGTGTACTGCCATATTCCCCAACAGTCAAACTGGAGAGTAAAGCGACCGAGGACGTGAGTGACGAATAGAGACAACCCTAAGTCACTCTGACCATAGTACAGATTGATGATCGCCAATCTGACACATCCATGTAGTAGCGTTACTATTCGCAGTGGTTGTCGTAATCCCAACGGCCGACACAGCAGTATAGCAGCCATACTAACAGTAGTGCAATAAACTCCACTCTACTCACTTTGAAGATGGTGTCATTTACGTCACCAGTATTGCTGGACATTGTGCTCTCTTAATCTTTTTACTTATCTCCTTAAGTTTGTACGCTGTTATGTAGATGCTTCTTCTTTCTTCACTCCCCCAAGTCAAAATGAACAGGGCGTGTCTCAGCGTCGGGCTTTGTAGGCTTCATTGCTCCTCCCCTAACAGAGGAGGGGCTCCATCTCACTGCGTTGTGTGCTCCTCCCACACAAGCGCAGGGCGGCTGCGAAACTTCCTTTTAACAAAACATATCCAATCACTGCAGCAATAATAAGTCCTATTATGATTAACAGATAGGGCCAAAGATATCCAAACAAATGTCCAATCCAACCAGTCACCACTTCGAGACCTTCTTTAATGACTTCTCCGGTCTCTGCAGTGAAAGTGGTGATGATTCCTCCAGCTATTATTTGCGTTCTTTCCCACCAAGAACATTCATGCCGACCTCTTCCTTTCCCACAGCTCAACCAATGTTCTGCAGGCGATTCACATGTACCATTATTGTAAATCCCATTGGGTCCCAACCATTCGTAACTGACAATTTCTCGTCCTTCGCATAGACTTTTCCTGAAGGCGTATCCTTCCTCAAGCATTATCAAAGCATCACCAACAAATGGCACTATGCGGCATAGGACCTGCTTCCTTTTCGACATTCCATGTCCCAGGACAGCCTTGGCACATCCAAACTGTTTGATGGCCGTAAGTGTCATACTCGCCGTCATAGTAAGCGTCACAATATTCTTTCCAGCCGGGAACATTCCTACAATTTTGGCGGGCAAGGCTTATTGTGCATGTGATATTAAGTCTGTTACAAATCATTTTCCAGGGCCGTGGCGTAACATAAGGGTTTGGTCTCCAGAGTACACTGGACCAAGTAGCTCTGTCTCTGGAGTAGACCGTGGCGATGTATTGATATTTAACCCAATAATTATTACTTTGATCCAAACAGGGGAATACCCAATCTTCAACTTCATATTTCTCCATTCCCCACCAGGTGACATCCTTACTACGTCTAACATCTTCCTGCCATGCTTGAAGGGTCCCCTTAATGGTTGGAATCTGTAACAACTGTGTACAGTTATATACCCATCTTAGCCAATTCCCTGTCTTAATTTGGTCTATGGGACATCGGGGGGATTTACCAGAACCTTCGGCCAAATTACTATGGCATTCTGTCTCATGTAAGTTTTCATAAATTCTATTCACCACACATTGATCAATCTTTCTAAAATCCTCCTGAGGTACTGACCTTAGCTCATCAGGCTTTGGTAGTTTTTGCACATAGAAGTTTGCTATATGTGGACCCCGCAAACTATGCCCAGTCCACGTGTATCCCTTCGGAAAATTCCCCTCAAAATGTATCAGTGGAATGCTCCAGACCCACGGAAAGGTGTCGTTAAGCCATTCATCATGTTTTGCCTCCTGTTTCTGTTTCCAAGTAATCCTGTCTATAAAATCGATGACTGGTGCAAGCACCATGTAGTTTTGAGATTTACATCCAATAGGTCGATTCCAATAACATCTATCTAATTTTGCTACTTTTTCTTTTACACAATAATCATGAATCTTCTTCCATCTTTTTTTAGCCGCGTTACCAATACTTTTAACTTTTGGTTCTAATACTTGCTGGGTATCTTGTGTTGGCGATGTAGGGAGTGGTTTGGTTTTTCCCTGTGTTGGTGATATCTTTGTGGAGCCCACCGATGCTGCTGGTGGGATGGCGGTTGGTTCGGAATATAATATCCCTGCTCCCATGCCGGTAGCGTTGTTCAACAGAGGGACTGTTGTAGATATTGTATCCACTTTCGGCACTCTGCTGCGGGTGTTGTCACAGGTGAGGTTATAATTACCCCAATGTTTCCAGGTAGGCATTATCATTCTGCAAACATCATGTCTTGGTAATGCTGGAAAAACAGCTTCTTTTTCCCAATATCCTGCTCGATAGCCTAGTAGTACTCTGCATCCCCATGAGCAATACCAGGCTGGCTCGCCAGGTTCAGGTCTTATCCAGGTGCAGCCTACTTCTCTTCGCTCTTTTTGTTTTAAACGTAAGATGGTTACCACGATGACCTCTTGATCCCTCACTTGTAGGTTTTGAAGGATGTCTGCTCCGGTAGTCAGGTTGTAATTGGTGGTGACGGTTGGAAATTCCCCACTGTCGTTCAAGTATTGCAGCCACTTATTCTTTAGCATCTGCTGGGTTAGGTTCTTCATCTTTGCCCATTTCTCTGTAGAATTCTGGTCCCATATCATGTAGATGTTTCTTGATTCAACTCCCCAACATGTCTGTTGGAAAGTCTTAGTTGTTGCGCACTGGACCCTGATATGGGTTAAGGTCCAGGGCGTACTACCATAGTAGTACAGGATAGCTAGAAGTACAGCAACGCCGACTAATAATGCTGTAATTTTAGCCATCCAACTCCAACATTGGAGGCACTTTTTCTTTTGCGGCTGGCTTTGTTGCTGCTGCTTTCTTCCAACATTTTCGTAGTAGAATTCACTTGGTACTGGTGGCAGCGGCTCCAGCTTTTGGGGTCGTTGCAGTAGTGGCATTTCTATGCCAAACTCCTCTTCTCTTGGTCTTTTGTTGGTTCTTTGAGGTTGTGTGATGATCACGCTGTCTTCCCGTGGTCCTTCCATCTCGGAGATAGATGATCTTTGGTGCTGTTGTTTGTCTCGTGTTCCCAACAGAAACGCTTGATGCTCGTTGCTGAAGAAGGGTGACTAACAAGGGAGATGGCCATGGGAGTCTAATATCTAGTCCTCGCCATGCCCATTTCCAAGTGACGACTGTCACCTCCTTCATTTCAGGCGGTGGTCCTTGGGGTGTGTAGAAACACTGTGAAAGTGCAGGATTCAATTCTCTACGTAGGTGCATGATATCTTCATAGGCATCCCGATATGCCATTCCACTGTAGACATACTGCACCATCACAGAGTACAGAGGAGTCAATCTCCGGAATAGTCCTCTTCCCGACTTTATGCTAAGTCATATCAGTATAGCCCTTGGGGGTTGCCAGAGCCCCACTAGTACTCTGATTTGCCGTCCACTTCTAATAGGTGGGAGACATCCGCCATTCGCGATGTCAAGGTACTGCACCGTCGTGCATATTGGCAAAGTTTGGTTCTCAATCAAATAGAAAGTTGAACGTGCCTCTTGTAGTTGAAGTCTTTTAAACATATAGGGACTGCTGGTCCAAATCTGGAAAGATCCAAGCCAAATATCCACATACACTCCCTGTAATGGATCAACATAATTAGGTCCCCACCTTATTTTAAATCTGTAGCCCCTCTTCTGTACATACACTACATTCAAGATGCAGGGGTATGAGTCTGGACACCGGGGAATTGGGTAAAACTTCCACCCGACCCCAGGGCAATACCAGTGTTGTCCAACTTTGTCCACGATAGCTTCCAGAGGAGTGTATAATCCAGGCTCTGCAAGGTCAGCAGTCCTTTTATACGAATCATTATCTACAAAGTATCCTCCTGTTCCCAGCACCCATCCTTTCTCTTTGTAATCCTTTTGTGGCCAGTTCAAACATATTTTCTTGTGGGGTAATTCCAAGTATGGTGTAAGTCCTCCATGCCTGGATCGTAGACTATTTACATTATTTACATCCAGGTTGAAGGTCCGCGACATGATTCAGAGTGAGTTGTCACTCCGCCATCGGTTTCCTTCTCTTTCTCCCAAGATGCACCATCATAGGGAGTAGTTGTTGTCTCTTAAAGAGATGAGTGTAGATGGGAGATTTTCCACGCCCACTTCCACATCGTAACAGTTATCCTGTCAGGTTTAGGGAGGGGTCCTTCAGGGATCCTCTGTACCTGATGTGGGGGTACATAGTTCCATAGATCTTGCCAATGCTGCCAAAACAGTTTTCCAGAATACCTGGTCTGTGATAAGGCTAGATAAAGGGGAACTATAGGCTTCTCTTCTTGATCCTTAGGCTCAATTTGAAGCTGAATCTTCCTTGCTTGACAACAGTTCCAGACTCCTTTTTTGTACAGGTAGAAGAAGTCTTGATTTACAAAAATTGTTGGTACTGTTAGGGGTAGGCAGCTCATACAGGCCCGAGGTTCATCGATAACTCTCAAATTTAATGTCTGGTTATCTAAAACGTGATATCTTGGGTCTTGCAGTCATCTGTACATTTGACGTCGCATGTTGGGGCTTGTCGTCCAGATCAAGCACTGGTTAAGGTATATTTCAACATAGACTCCTTGGAGTGGCTCAACGTAATTAATCCCTCATCTCAATGTGAATCTCAGGTCTTTGAGTTGTAGGTAAACCACATTTAATATCCAGGGATAGGTGTTTGGACATCTTGGAACCGATTGGGGTAGTTTTCGGCGTCCTATTATGTACCAATGTCGCAGACTTTCCTCACTAAGCACTTGTTCTGCAAGTAATTTTTGTCCTGTTGTCTCTGTTAAGTCGGCATCTCTTTTATATTCATAATTTGAGACATAATATCCGTTAGATGCTAGTTCCCAATCTTCTTCATCAAAATCTTTTTCTGGCCAATTTAAGTATAGTTTCTCAGCACCAATGCCACATTGTATATAGGGTCCAAATCTTCCTCGATTATTGATAATGGGTACTCTATTTACATCTGGTCCTTGCGACATTTTGCAAACAGCCGCTTCTTTTTACGTCTTCCTTATCCCGCGGAAAATGGAGGGAAACATCCAGCGACTCTGAGGCTTTCCTGATTTTTCCTCACCTTGAGTCGGTTGGTGTAACGACTCCAGGAGGTCAACATGTGCCCCGACAGAGTAAACCCCCACATAGGGGACCAACACCACCAGCACTGTGAGCCGCACCTTAAGTGTTTGGTCCGGCCTACTAGGAGTGTCCACTTTGCTAGCCACTCCCCCCAAAGATTGTATCCTCCTCTTTCTCACCCATTCTTCGGGTGTCACGTGGTACTCGGCTGACTTCTTCTTTGGTTTTGCCGCTTTATTTCCCCAGGCATCTAGTCCAGTGGTAAAATAATGCATGAGGGTTTCTCTGCCCCCTTCTTCTTGTGGCACCTCTTCTGTATCTTCCAATGGAATTTCTGGGTTTTTTAGAACTTCTTCTATCAACTTGGACCAAATTGTCAGTTCCCAAGGGCCGATCCATCCTTCTTCTTGGGCTTTTTGCTGTTGATCATCGGTCAGTCCTCCCATCACGTCTGTATATCCGGGTCGCTCCGGGTCTCTATACACTCTGAACACCAGTGGAATTTGCACTGTGTCCATTGGAGGGTCATAAGTTTGCCCATACTCTGGACCATGGGACCAACTTTGATGTATAGCTTTATGCAACAATGACGGCTTCCGCTCACCACCTCCGGCAGCTTGGCTACTTCCTCCTGCTCTAATTGTTTCCAACATCAAATAGACACTTGGTGCCGTTGGACTCATGTCACCGCTGCCTTGATTCCCTTCAGCTTGATCAGGTGCAACTGTTGCTGCAAGATTAGCCCAACAGGCTTCATCGGTGTGAAAGGTCCTCAGGGGGTCCAAAAACCTTCTCACTTGCCATCCTTCTGCTCTTGCCACATGCAGAAGTCTTCCCATATGAGTTTTTGCTTTACACACCAGGCAATACTCGATCGCATGTCCATTCCAATAGCATGAGCACACCTGCATATCCACATCGTCTCCACGTATCTCCCACTGGGTGTAAAAGACCATTCTTGGCAACTGGGCTAGTCAGCATAACCCACATACAAGTGCATCCAAAACCTTCACCGGCTTGTGAAGTATTTGCTTGAACTCATGTTTTGCCCCACTTGGAATTGGGGGTTTTCTAACCCCAGGTCCCGACCACTGGACCGTCAGCGGTACTTCTTCGTGGCAAATCACACAGTGATTCTCAACTTTTTTCCACTGTAATATCTCCTTTTCACAAGATAAAAATCCTTTCTTTGCATGATATAGTTTCCTCAGGGCTCTGCCTGCCCAGAGGTCAGTTTTTGTTCTTCTTAAGGCAACCACCCCATTGACAGTGGCCACTCTGACGAAGGGTGGAAGATCTTGGGTGTTTTTGGCCATGTTTAGCTCTTGGTTTCGTCTAGTTAGGAGTTGGCTTCAGCTGCTCTACTCCTTGGATTCCCTTCTTCAATTCTACTGTGTTGCTGTCCAGTATCTTCACTACTGTATCTGTGGTCTCATACTTAGGTTTAACAGCAGTGTTGGTTAGGTGATTTCGAGCTCTCACCCACACCTTCTGCCCAACCTTAAATGGAATCTTTGGTTCTGGTTCTCCGTCCCTTTTAGTCTGACTCCGCCCCACTTCCAGTGTCGAAAATGGGCGTTGGTTCAATTCTTGCGAAGGGGTGGGCCTGCCGGCACGATGGCGGTCATTCAGGGCCTGTCCAATTTCCAGGGCCTTACTACGCCATTCCCTCGTGTTAGCATTCTTCCCAATCCAGTTTTTCACCAGTCCAATAGCCCTTTCCATGGCTCCATTTGCTTGAGGGGTGTATGGGGGCGAGTAAATTCTCATTACTCCATTTTCCTGGCACCACTGATCGACCTGAGCATTACGGAAATGTGTCCCATTGTCCGTTCTCAGCTCCCTAGGTATCCCCAGATTTGAGCACACTTGATCCAACATGCTGATCACACTGTTGCCGTTTTTTCTCACAGGCTTAACAGTCACATAGCCCGACATAGAGTCCACAAGCACCAACAGATACTTTTCTCCTTTCTTACCGGTCACCCCCATGGGCCCGGCAACATCCATGCATACTGATCCCCATGGAACAGTACTCTTTATGGTGAAACCATCCACCCTTTGTCCTTGTCGTCCTGCATTGTATCGACCACATACTTCACAGTTTTTGAGGACTCGGCAGACTTGGTTTCTCGGAATCCAAAGTTGCAGCTTCTCCAGCTCCTTCCGTGTGGGAATGGTGCCTGCATGGCCAAGCGCTTCATGTACCGCCAGCACCACTTCTTTCACGGACTCTTTTGGAACTACCCTTCCCTTGGGTGTCTGTTCCCACTTCTCGATCCCGACAACGATGACTTTTCTCAGCTGCACATAGCGGTCCACTTCTTCGTTCCCACTCCAATGTGCTCCTTCTTTTACATGGGCCTTCTGATGTACCACATCTAAGTCCATTGTTAGCCTCAACTCGGCTATTTTCCTCCACAAATCCATATGAGCTACAGGCTTCCCCTTAGCTCCCTCGAATCCGTTTTCTTCCCAAATGGATAAGTCCTCTTTCAGGGCTTGTGCGCAGTAATGACTGTCTGTAACCACTTTAGCCCTTTTTACTCTCCTCTTGTTTAACTCCAAGAGTCCTTCCAGTATTGCTGTAACTTCTCCGGCTTGGGCACTCCCTGGCGTTTGACCTTTTTGACGATATTTCTCCTTATCGTCAGAATATAGCCCCAATAAGCTATATTGTCTGTACCCTTCTTCGACCCATCGGTGTACATAGTCCAGTCGTATGGCTCCATAGGGAGTTGCCTCTCCTTCGGCAACTTCTTTGTCACCGACTGTTTTGGCCCAATTTCCAGCAGGGTCTAGCAGGATGTCCTCCCACCTTCCCCATCTGGCATTTGTGGCTTTAGTACTCTCAATAGTTCCTTTTCTTAGGAACCAGTGAACTTGGCTTTGAGTGATAACTTTTATTCCCTGACCTTGTGCAAGTTCTTTTAACGCACTCCAGTATCTAGCCAAGACTGCCAGTTCTTTTTCTTCCGGTGGATATTTTCTCTCAATCGAAGACAGAGTATAGCTCCACAAAGTTACCATACCCCCTCCTTCGTTGCTCACTTTTACCACCGAATCCTCTTCTTCACAGCTTATTTCGGCTAGCAGACGAGTAGTCAGACTACGCGGCTCCAGCCTAACTGTGTCTTGAATGGCTTTCTTTAGCTTTTCCAAGCAATCCTGATCTGTAGCTGTCCAAATCCATTGCTTTTGCTCTTGTCCATTAGGTTTCTTCTTGAGACGACCATAAAGGGGCTTTGCGTATCTCTGATAGTGTGGAACGTGATCTCTCACATAGTTACATAATCCCAATATTTTCTGTAGGTCATTCTCAGATTGCGGTGGTTTAATCTGACTCAATTTTTCTCGGTATACTTCTGAGAGTCCCAGGTCTGATGATACCTGGAATCCCAAATAGTTAACCTTGAATTGTCCAAACTGACATTTCCTCAGGTTGAGTTTTAATCCCGCTTCTGTGAGCTTCTGTATCACCTTTTGCAGCCGCATTAGGTGTTCATTTTCATCATCATCTGCGATAAACACATCATCGATGTAGACTGTTACTCCCAGATCTTTTAATATTTCCATTACTGCTGCTTGGAACACATTTGGTGAATTTCTCTATCCCTGCGGAAGTCGTTGCCACACATAACTTTTCCCTTTATGTGTGAATGCTGTTTTCCCTTGTGACTGTTTTGCTAATCGCAGGGAAAAGAATCCATTTGCCAGATCAATGCATGATTTGTATCTCTTAATTTGGAGCGTTTTCAGTGCTCCTTGGGGATTTATCAAACTCACTCTATTGGCTATTGTTCGTCGATTGAGAGCCTTGAAGTTGATTACTGGTCTCCAGCCTCCTCCTGCCGACTCTGGCTTCTTAACTGCTTGGATGGGGCTGTTAGTGATCGGATTCAATTCCACTCGAATGATCCCCAAAGCTTCCAATTCTTTTACTATTTTATCCATTTCCTCAACCGCTCCAGGGTTCAAGGGATATTGTCGCACCGGTGGATGTACTCCTCCTTCGATGACATGAATGTATTTAGCCCCCAAATCTCCACAATCATTTTTAAATCGTGCTACTTTAGCTTTGGAGATAATTTCCCTCAATTTTTCTTTCCCTGCTTCAGAGAAATCACTTTCTCCAGTCTTTTCTTCTGTGACAGCTGGTACATCCACTTCTTTGTACCAACTTACCAGACTCTTTACAATTGGAGTCATATCCATTCGTACGACTTTTGCCTGTAATTTTTTCACTCGTCGTTTTATTGGATTTCAAAGCCTTTTGGGCTGATGCAATTCTCTCAAATCCTTGACCGTTATCAAATTAAAGGGGCCTTTTATCCAAACTACCCCTTTCCATATTCCAAATGGTCTTTCCTCCATTGCCGCATTCGCATACTGGATCAGTAGGTATCACTTGGTCTTGAGGCTTCTGCGGGTCATGGACACCTCTGCTCCCGTGTCCACCAGGTACGGTTCTCCATCCACATCAGTGTAGATATTGTCCCCCTCCCAGTAGGCATGGTCTAGCGTGACCCGCGCCTCCGAAGCCATTACTTCTTCTGCCCTCCAGCTGCCGCTGAGGCTTGGCGGACTTCCTGGAGGGCTTTCCTTTGTTCTGGAGTTAATTTGTCGTACTCCTCTTTAGGGAGATAGCCACCACTACGAGGTGCAGGTGTAGGTCGCGATTGTGGTGGTGGAGGTGGTGGACCTCTCGGCCGAGAGCTCCATTGTCCAGCTGGAGGCCTTTGATTATTCCTCGGTGGTGTTTGATGCGGCTGAGGAGGCGGTGGTTTAGGCACTGAATTTCTTTTCTCCACTCCCACCGGTTTTTGTCCTGATCTCGGTGTGCTCTCCTTCTTTCTCTTTTCTTCATAGAACTGCTGCTCCAGATCCCAGCTCTTCACCACCATGTCCATTTGTGGGACTGTAGTGCCGTCTATGGGCATTTTCACAAAGGTTATCTCCCCTCTTCTTCCCTTAGTGACCTCTCTCAGTTCCCTAACATAGCATTGTGGCAAAATCATCTGTTTTAGCCCATGCCACACTTGAACTAATGTTTGACCTTTGTCTAGTCCAGCCTTAGCTCGAGCAATATGGGAATCTTCATCATTGGGATCTTCCAACACTAACCTGGCATAATGGTTTCGTGCTGGTTCACCCCGACTGATGGGTTGACTGGTAACTTGGGCCAGCCACATAGATTTACCCTCTTCGCTGTTAGAAGCTCTGTCAATAAGGGGCCACACTTCTTTCAAATAGTCTTTTAGGTCTTCATTTGGTTCTTTCTCTCTCACTAGCATCTTTAATTTTTTGAATTCCAGGAATTCCCTGCTGTCTGCTTGAATTTCAGCTTGAATTGCTGGCAGACTTTGCTCTCTAGATCCAGCAGGAAAGTCCTGATTTGGGAGGCTCGCTTGTAATCCTGACGATGGTGGAATTGTTTCTCCCTCATCATCCAGATTTTCTTCATTCATTTCTGTCAACACTTGCCATGACCAGCGTAAAGCTGCTGTTATTAGTTTTCTCAACATCACATCATGGGCAACGCCTAAATAGGCGACTCTGAAGTTATTTGTTAACTCTTTACAGGCAGTCAGTGTAGGATAGAAGGGCCACATTAGCATATTAGCCCACTCTCCAACAGTTGCTGTTACCTCAAGAGTTTTCTTTTCATCTTGTCGCTCAATCCACTCTTCTGGGATGTCATACCCAGTTTGTCCAACTTCTGGAGCATAGGTTTGTCGCTTGTCTCGGGTCTCCACTGGGTTGACCCTGACATCTCTTGCAATTCTCTCTGATGCTACACGCACATTATACACTCCAACTTCTTTCTTTCGTCCTCTGTAGCGTCCAGTTAGTAGTTCTGGGTGTGAGACTTCTCTTTCCCCTACCACAGATAGCGGTTCATCCTCTTCCGAGTCTTGTGGATTGATCTCCTCTTCAGACTCTCTTTCTTGGTCGTCATCCATATCAGATTCATGGGAAGGACGTGGGTCTCGTGGTTGAAGCTCCCTGTTTTGTTCCGACTTTCGGGGTGACCCGGATGCTTCGGCATTTCCGACAGGTAGAGGAATGAATATAGGATCCTCTTCTCCATTATCCGGTGGAGGAGCCTGGAAAGGCTCTCTCATCCGAGATTAGGAGCTTGTGGGGTGTATGATAGTCTGGAGCCCACTTGCAACTCATTTTAATGTTGGTCATGCGGTTTTAATCCTTAATTGCTGCACTCCCACAGCATGAACTGATCTTTTCTCACTTGTCGCCGTGGGGATGGACTGCATCACTAGCGGGGGACTAGTTGCCACTCCACTAGCTCCAACTGCACCCCTCCTTGGACCTGCTCTACTTGGTCCTAGGTTCACCGCTTCAAGTGCCCTTCTCACTCGATCTTGCTCCTGCTCATTGCTAGTGACCACCACAATTTCTCTCATTGATCCCCATGCTCCTGGGGTACGCATGTGTAGGTTCACGGCTGCCATGGCAACCTTTTCTGCCTCTTCCCATGTCATATGCCCAGATCGTAATCTGTCCACACATATCACCACCCGCCGATGCTGGCGTTCTTTGGCCAAATCAGTAGCTGTTCCCAGAGTTTTCAGCATTTCCTCCATATATTCGATCGAATTTTCTCTCCCTGGGTAGCTTTCAAAGGGCACATGTATGAGTGCATGATAAGCCATTCGTGGTGCGCTTGTTATCACCATCGATCTTCCGTCTAGATCTCTCCCCTTTATATTCTTAAGCTCTTCTTGGTATTCTCTACCTGCCCGCTCCTTGAGCTTTGCTCGGAATTTTCGGTTGGCAATTTTCAGTCTGGGATTTGTGGAGACAATGAGACTATCTCCATCTATATCCCAAGGACTGCCAAAATAATGATATGCCTGTCTTCCGTCTTGGGCCACCATTTTTTTGGTTCCTTCGGGCATAGGGTCCAATTCCTCCATGTAGTCAGATTCAGTGTATACATGGTGGGTTTTTGCTTTAGATTTCCTAAAGATCTCCTGCAAACGCCCTTCCTCTTTAATATGGTAACTCGGTCCGGCAACACATTCTTCAGCTTTAAGCTGTCCCAAGCTTCTGGGCCCACATTTCGGCGATTGATGGAATATCTGTCCAGACACTCCCTGAAGGCTTCTTCATCTTTTATCCTGCTCAACCAGGCGTTCTGTCTGTTTTCTAACTGTTGAGGTTGTTCCTCTCACACTTCCTAGGGGCAAGTTTGGCCACTCTGGGTCAAAGCTTGTGTGGAGCTGGTCCGGGCTTTTATATTCTTGACCATTTCCCCCAGGATTAGGACCTCCCGGGGATATCGATTCATCTCCACCTACCTCTGGGTTGTGTTCCTCATCACTTTGTTCGGATTCGGCCTGGGAGTCTATCTTGCCTTCGTCTTCACTATCGAGGATCTGACTTCCACTCATATCTTCCATTATAGAATATTGTTCCTTAAGCATTCTTCCTAACCCTTTTAGCCATTCTGCCATGGACTTAAACTCAGCATATACGGACGCTGATTTTGCTTTAACATCAACCAGGACCGTCTCTACTTCCAACAACCCAGCTGTCATTTTTACTACGGACTCATAACTTTTCTCAGGGCTTATTAAGGTGGTGATTTGTCCTCTTTTCCACTCTTCTCCAAGAAGTTTACACCACCATACAAGCCACTCTCTGGTCCCCATCTTGTCCTTTGGGACTGGTGGGCTCTTCAAAACAGCCAGGATCTGCCCCTCCTTATGCTTACCTGGACAGTATATCCCTAATGTGTGTATAATTCCTGCCATGTCTTCTTTGAAACGTTCTTCATCAGTTTCCACACTTTGATCTATGACATATTTCTGAACTGTTTCTGCCCAAGTATCATATCCTCGTCCATACAATACCACTCTGTGTGGCCAGAAATCCACTTCTTTTTCCCCATCATGTTCGGATTCAGGGTTTGCTATGGGTCCTGGCTCTCCTTCAGCCATATTTTCACTGCTTGTTCTTAATACTAAACTTACTGTTTCGTAATGATTGTCCTCTCTTTATTCTCTTGGTTGCTGAGATTGTCGATTCCACCACTGTCGTCTCCTTGACTTCAGCTATGGTCTTTGTCGTCTCGAGTCGTCTGCCCCTTAAAGCCTCTCTTAGCGCTTCGAGTCATGGATAAGTGACAGACTAGTTGGGTATTCAGCGCTGACCTCAGGATTCAACTTAACTGCTCCTCTTCAGTCGCTCCTTTCCCCGCTTCTCCCCTCAGGAACCTCACGGGGTGATGATCCTATTCTCTCTTGTAGATCACCATTTTGCACGGTATACTCTCATACCTGTTTTCTTGATGATCCGATCCAGCAGGCTCCCTCGCCTGCTTCCCTTCCTCGTCATTTCGTGACGATCTAGCAGGCTATCCCCGTCTGCTTCTCATCCCAGTCCAGACGATCCAGCAGTGACACATCTGCTTCTCGCCCTTGATCCCAGCTCCCTGGGATAATTACTCTTGTTGCCTTTACTTTGTCCTTCTGGTGGTCGCCTCCAAATTTTCACACCTCTGGAGGACAGATATGTTTCAAGCCGTTACTGGACCTATACAGGCCATCAGCCGACACTCTCCACAACACTGTCTCCTTTGGTGATCTACTCAGGGGCTTTCCACCTGCCCAATGGCAAAGACTCTCCTTTGGCCAGGATTCTTCCTCGGACCGACTACACTTTGTCTGGTCCCTGTTCGGGCGCCACGTGTCAGATCCTGCTTTTAGATACACGGCACACGCTCACCCTCCGATGAGTGTGTTTGTGTAAAACCAGCTCTCCGTCTCTGGGGTCCGACCTTTGTGTCTCCACGGGTATTACCCGGCAGGGCTGCACAAAGGTTGTTCAAGCTGGTGGCGAGGAGATTCGTCTAGCTGCTCACTGCCTCCATCCGGACGTCCACCCCGCTGAAGCTGATCTCGCACCCCGGTCGAATAGCCTTCTCAGGAACCAAGATACGAACCGGCAGCTCTCCTCTTATGGATCAGGGCTCTTGGAATGTTGCTAGATTTTAAATTTAGTGACTCGTACAGCGAGTCCCCAGGATGTGTTATTTTCATTAAAAAACTAGACTAACCTTTTAGAGCCTTTTGATGTTGTACACCCAATAAACTTAACTTTCACACCTTAAGAAGCATCAATAATCCAATGTCCGAGCCTTAACACTTTAACTGCATGCTTGGAATTTTATTGCAGGTTTTGCAAGTGCCGATAACATAATCAACATAGATTATATAGTGATACTTTCACAACAGTAATTCAATTATAATTAGAATAATGATTGGCAGAGATTTTTTTTAATTCAGTAATTCTGACTGATCTTACTTTGACTGGGACTGGATTGATTTCTTAACAAATTTTCCTGGGAGAGAGGGAGGAAGGTTTTCGAGGTCAAGGTCCCCAGCTCGATGAACTTGATTTCCTCTTCATCAGCTATTAGTCGTTGGCTGACCACGATCCTTGTGTGATATTGTAATCCTTCAGCAAAGTTAATCCACATAAGATATTATTCCATCTTCAATCAACCACAAGTTGATCTAATCCATTCTGGTATGCTGTGATATTCCTTGAGAGAGAGATCGTAGAACATTCCCCACTCAGACTTAAGGCCAGTGGTTATCCTCCATCGTTCTGCTACTCTGTGACTGGACGGCCTGAGTGGGAGTTGAACTCTCTCTCAAATGGTCTTTTATGGCTCCAATCCTCTCACTCCACAATTCCAATTGATGCTCACAAGATGGTCAAGTCTTGTGATCTCCTCGTAGCAGGGGAGTAGTGCCAACAGCACCTCTCCCTGGAAGAATAACCCCGTTTTCTGGTGTTTCAACAGGTTATATATGTTCCTGACTCCAGTCGTCCTCAGATGATCTTGGTTACCATGGGGACGCTGTTGACTCAAAACCTCCTCCCTTTTCCTTCTGCTTTACTGGAAATCTCCGCAGCCCCTACCAGTAACTTATTTCTCAAGTTCCTCTTTTCTGTTAACACTTCAGCTTTTCTGAGAATTCATTCTTTTAAATCATTTCTTTAAAATCACATCAATCATATTCAATCATTTCATTACAACTCTCTTTCACATAAAAACAATTCATATGATCATATACAAACATTCTCATTCCTTATTATTCATTTCATATTTTACCAACATCTTAATCATTTGGTCAATTGTTTCACATCAGTTTTTCTTGCCCCACTTGCGACATCTTCTTCACTTCCTCTTTTTCTCTGACTCTGCACTCTTTATGAAAAACAACTCATATAATCATTCATTTCACTTATTCGTAAAAGACATCTTCTAATCAAATCTTAATTTTAAAACATTACTACTTCATTTGATCATAAAGTCAAGTTAGAATCATTTATAGATATATTCCCTTGTCTTCACCACCGAGTTCATTCCGTGGACCACCCCATTTGCAATGGAAAAGTCCGGCATGACCTCACTTACTCCTGGAAGGTACCAAACACTGTGCAGTTTAATCCAACAGCATGTATATTAATTCCATGGCACGTATTATATTCCAAGATGAAAACAAGCTGAAAGCAAGCTTAAAGTCATCTTTCCTGACAGGCCTTAAGGGGCCATACCGGACGGATATGTATGTACAGAAGCTGCCGAGACCTGATGAGCTGATGACAGTGCCAGCAGGGGATTTCCAGAAGATCGACGAATGTGTGGCGGATAGCATCTTTGACAGCCTAAATGATACAACCTACATGAGTGATGGTAAATCTCCTAGCTACCCCATAAATGAAGTCAAAAACAAAGGATGGGGAGAGTGGATATATGACTGCACAGGAGCAAAGAAGAACCAGACTATCAAGGGTGCTCTCAAGCCTGGAAGGAAATACACAAAAGAGATACAGAGTGAACATGGTGGGGAATTTAGGAAAGTGAGGTGAAAGAGTCAGTAATTCCTTGTCTGACCAACAGCAAAAATTACTGGGTGAAATATCAATACCTAGCTATGGTTTATGCCAAAGATCGTGTCATATGGCCTACTATTTGGAGTAGACCAAAGCTCTATGTTAGTCCAAGACCCTGGAATATGCTCTGTGATAGAGCAAATACTACGTGCATGATCAGTTTCGCCCGTCGGCACTGTCAAGATGTCCCTGGCTGGAAGGAGCACTGCCAGAAACATTATGCCGATGAATACAACACACATGGACATTAGACGGTTTCGAAGAAGATAAACAATGTGTGGAAAAGAGCATTTCCACCTAAGGTTGGATGTGCTAAGGTCATTCTAGGAATGTACGGAAGAAAGGAGGTAGTGGGAAAAATAGTGCCGTTTGTTGCGGATCCTACAATCATCCTGGCCGAGGGACTTCAAGCTTTACCCCGGCTGAGCTAAAGGCTAAGAAGAGGAATAGGCTCAACAGAAGATAACCAACTACCCCTCCCTTCAGCCAAGGAACAAATTCTCTGCTTGAAGATCTCTAACCTCTAACACTGCAAGGATTGTGACCCTCGAGGAACATTAAGACTTTGTACAAAGTTTAGTGTTTCCACCAGAGGATTACAGTTCAGCAGTAAAGGACAAGACTACAAGGCCAAGTAGTTTTTCCGTCTCTCTTCTGTTCAAGTTTTGGATTATATTTTGGATTTTATTCCACTTGGATTGGATTTTTGACCTCAATTTTCTGGATTATAATTTGGACATCACTCCCCTTTTATTCGGACTTTGGATTATAAATTAAGTGAAGTTTCCCTAGGATCAGACATTCAATATCAGCATTCTACAGTTGGTTTACCCTTCCTTTTTCTGATTCTAAAATTTTTATTGTATTTTATTTTATCAAATTTACTAATCCCTTTGATCAGATGAAAGTTGATTTTTAATCTGTATGCCTGTATTTGCCAACTCTGTAATAAATATTCCAACTGCAGTTAAAGCAAAAGTGTGGACATTAGATTTTTGGAGTCTTCTTAAGGAGTGGTAATTAAATTGATTAAGTGTGTTCAGCATCAACAGGATCTGTAAGGTTTTTCTGGTTTTATGAAAGTAACACATCCCTTGGGATCCACTGTACGTATCACTAAAACTTTATCTAGCAATTTCCAAGAGCCCAGATCGCTTCGAGGAGAGCTGCCGTGAACAGGCGTGGCTGGCTTTGTGTCCTGGCTCCAGGACTGTTCAGCCAGGGTGTGAGGTCTGCGTGAGCGGGGATGGACACATGGAGCACCTAGATGAGTCTCCTCAGCACGACCTTAAACAGCCCTCAATCTGAATCCTCCCGGGTGATACCCGCAGGGGATTGAGGCTCAGACCCTTTAGACCAGGGGTGGGCAATCATGTGCCATAAAGGGCCGAGACACTGCAGGTTTTCCGTGCAACCAATCGCCTCAGCAGGTGATTTCATTAATGATCAGGCGTCTCAGCAGGTGATTTCACTGACAACCAGGTGTTTATGTTCAGAGCAGAAGCTCATCAGCAACCCACCTGCTGAGGCGATTGGTTACATGGAAAACCTGCAGTGTCTCGGCCCTCGATGCCCACCCCTGCTTTAGACGGAGAGCTGGTCCAGTGCCTCTTGTAACAGAGATGGCACTCGGTCAGATCTGACACCCTTAAGCTGAACAGAATCGACATACTCATCTTTTAACCACGTCTCAGTCACTGCAACAACTGAAAAAACATTTAATAGCAACCTTCAGACAGTCCTGGATTTTGGAAAAATTCATTGAAAGACTTCTACTATTAAAATGCACAACAGAGAATGCCCCGTTTGTGAAGGAATACTGCTAAACTACTAAATACTACTAAATCAGTGAAATAATTACAATAATGAGTTCTATCCTTAAGGAAGAAACAATCAGGATCAATATTGCTTTCTTGTTATGAAATCTATGTTCAGTGTCATCAAAAATGTTTAAATTGAGATCCTGTGCAGGAGTACATTTTGAAATGTCAATTGTCATCTTGAAAGAAATGTAATCCACAATCCAAAAAAAGCAGTTTAATAGAAGTCTAGCTTCACAAAGTGAACCTAAACATGGTAAAGAATTTCTCAAAATTTGTCCCATTACAATGGGTGAAACATCCTCATTCAAAGCGTTCGAGCTGACATATTTCTGATATACAGACCTCTGGCATTTTCAGGTGCATCCTTTAGTTTAATAAAAACCTTACAGTTTGTCACCCAGACCGAGTGGATTTTACCCTGTTGTCTAAGGAGCCTAGCTTTCCTAGTGATGTCTGCATTAGTCTTGGTAAGGTGCTCATTTATGTAAACGTTGTTGCCTTTCGGCTTCTTTCCCTGTTTAAGTAATTCAATTTTGTGTCTTCTGTTAGCAAAACAAACAATTATCATTGGAGTGGATGTCTTATCATGAGTCAAGAGAGTGTGACATACTTGAATATTTTCCTTATTAATGACAATATGTTTGCTATGAAGGAATATAGTTACCTGTTCCTCTGTTGTTTCCTCATGTCCACCATCATCGGAACTAACTCCCATAACAGCTTGTGAAAAGTTCCTTGGTCTGATTGTTAATCCAGACATGATGACATCGTTCATACGCAAATACTGTTCCAAGTCAGACACCAGATTGTCCAGATGTAAGATTTTCTGTTCCTGTTCAGAATTATGATGTTTTAATTGTTTAATTTCTCCCAGAAGCTCTGTAATGATGTGATTTTGTTTTATCAGAGAAGCCATTTTCATGGACAGCATGTTCATCAACTCTTTTAATTCCTCCATGTCTTTTTGAAGAGTTTTATAGGCCATGCTGTTTTCGGAATGTAGTAGGTCTTGATTCAAAATGAATGACGCTACTACAGTTCCCAAACACCAAAAGCTATTTTACCAAGACCAGGCTAGCTTAGCTTAGTTTAGCCTGCAATGTTCCAGCTTCCCTGCGGGGACGACAGGCTAACGTCTGATGATTGTGATGGCCTCTGGCGAGCCGCAACAAGCCATGGGCATGGGTGGGGCCTCCAGTGGGCCGAGAGGCTGATGGCAACTTCTGCCGAGCTGCAGACCTGGGGCTTCCAGCCAGCTGCAGGGCTGTTGCGACCTCCAAGGAGCTGCGGGCTTGGCTGAGGCCTTCGATGAGCCACGGTCTTGGCTGGGGCCTCCCACGAGCTGTGGGCTGATGGGGACCTCGGTCAAGCCACGGTCCTGGCTGGGGCCTCCGGTGAGCTGTGGGCTGATGGCGTCCACCGAAAAGCTGCAGTCCTGGCTGGGGCCTCCTACGAGCTGAGGGCTGATGGTGACCTCTGTCAAGCTGTGGTCCTGGCTGGGGCCTCTGATGGCCGCAGACTCTGAATGGGGGCACGGCTATAACAAACGGTACCACCGTCTGTACAGACAACGACCGTCCCCTCGCTGACTCGATCTGCTGCTGAGTCACTCTCAGTCACTCTGCTTGTGAACAACTGAGCCTTTTGGGAATGCTCCTTTTTTGCCTAATCATGACACTCGCCTGTTTCCAATTAACCCTCTAGTGCCAACGCCGTCGTATACGATGACTGAGTACAAGTTTTACTAAATTATAAATACCTTTTTAATGATATGAGATAGAAACTTATTTTTGCTGAAAAGTTAATTCCGCAGCCTTTCAACCCAGCTGTCCACCATGTTTGTACTCCTCATAGAAGCTGTGTGCAATCAGAATTGGTTCACCGTCACATGGTTTTCCAATATCCAATCATAGGGCAGAGCAGTCTCACATGGTAGGCCAAAGATTGTTAGGAGCAGCGATGTGTTTCTCTTTGGCATGTTAATGCTGTTTGGATAGCCCTCTGGCTGCTGGCTCCATGCGTAAAAGCGCAGAGTTGTGCATATACATGGAAGTGATCAGCGTAAGAGGGATGATTCACTACTTGGCCAGTGAATATTGTTGAATAAGCCTCTCTCGCTCTCACTCATAAAGTACCATTTATGCATATGAATGAAGGGGGGGGGTGTTAACAGGGCCTCAAACTGTGAAGATAGGTTGTTTACAGTGCAGGAACACATTCCAAGAGGGAGGTAACTCCAAGGAATTAAAAAGTTTGTGTTGTAAGCCTTTATGTAATAGCAGACAGATATTGCTTTGAGATGTGGCATAAAGACAAAGAAAATGCATAGACCATTTTGTATATATTGTTCAAAATGTGCATTTGTGTTTATTGTTAGAACCTTTATTTTGTACATTCTTTTGTACAAGAACCCAAACTACCCAAACTACCTTTATAAAGTGCCAAAATAGTTATTATAGTTTGCTGTGTGTTTTGAATAAATGTTTATGAAAATTATTTCCGCTTTATTTTTTCCTTTCTTATTTCTGATTGTAACCCTTTATTACACTTAAAAAACACCAATATAGCATATATATTCTGAAAGTACAGGTTGTCCTGAAAAAAAGAAACACGCCACTTGATTGTGGTATGCAGGGTGAGCTTTTAACAGCAATAATAAAACATTTATGCCAGGCGAGTGAACTGTCCAAAAAATGCCCTCGGACCCAGGAGGGTTAATCTGTTCATCTGTGGAATGTTCCAAACAGGTGTTCTTTGAGCATTCATCAACTTTACCAGTCTTTTGTTGCCTCTGCCCCAGCTTTTTTGAAATGTGTTTCAGGCATCCATTTCAAAATGAACAGATACTGTATTTGCACAAAAACAAAAAAGTCTATCAGTTTGAACATTAAATATCTTGTCAACTGAATATAGGTTGAAGAGGATTTGCAAAACCATTGTATTCTGTTATTTACATTTCACACAACATCCGAATTTCATTGGATTTGGGGTTGTATTCCAACATAAATGTAATTTTTTTTTTTGTCTATTCTTGCTTTCAATGCATTTAATACCACTCAAAATAAGTTAAAATAGGGCTTGCCAGTAAGGATTTAGAGGTATAAAACCCTATAGCTTCAAGGAGCTTTGGCCCCTTGACCCCCATCATGCGCCGCAATCACGTAATTTACCCGGCAATAAAATGGTTCTAGGTCCAACCCTGGTAGCGGATCATACATAATACTCATCACAACTGAAGGCAAGGAAGCCTTGGTCCCATTTAACAAAGAAGTGAAAATGTGAAGAGAAGCAAACTCAAGACCAGAGATGGCATAATGCAATCTGCAACCTCAGCAGTATAGGACTGTAAATCCCACACACGGCAGCTTTAAAACATACCTGCAGTAGTGTCTACAATTCATCACATTTTTTTGCTCTTCCGAGAAATGTTACAGGTTGTTCAAGAGGAAAAGAAAAAAGCTTCCATACTAGTTGATAAAAGTGATAAAAATGACAAATGTTTTTTGGTTTGGTTGTTCATTCATTTTCAACCGTTTCTCTGGGTCCGGGTTGCAGTGGCAGCAAAGCAAGCAGCTATCCCACACTTCCAGATTCTCAGCCAAGTTCTGTAACTATTCCTGGGGGATCCCAGGGTGTTCGCAAGCCAGCTGGGGAATATAATCTCTCTAGTGTGTCCTAAGTCTTCCTCGGGGCCTCCTCTCGGTTGGACGTGCCTGGAAGACCTCCCTAGGGAGACGACCAGGGGGCATCCTCAACAGCTGCCTGAACCACCTCAACTTGCTCCTTTCAATGTGAAGAAGCAGTTGTTCTACTCAGAGTCCCTCCCGGATAGACAAGCATCTCACTCTGTCTAGGAGTGTAAACCCACATACCCAACAGATGAATCTCATTTCTGCCGCTTGTATCGACAATGTTGTTCTTTCAGTCATTACCCAAGGCTCATGACCATAGGTGAGGACAGGAGTATAAACTGACTGGTAAATTGCAATCCTCGCCTTCCGGCTCAGCTCCTTCTTCACCACAACAGTCCAGTACATCATCCATAAATTTTCAGATGCTGCCCCAATCCATCTATCAATCTCCAGCTCCATCTTACCCCCACTCATAAACAAGACCCCGAGATACTTAAACGCTTCCACTTGGGACAGTAACTCTCCCCTGACCCAGAGGGGACAATCCACCGTTTTCTGACAGAGGACCAGGGTCTCAGATGCAGCGGAAAGATGTGTTTTAGGATATGTTGATATTATCACTTGTGGATAATTTTACCTCGAATAATGGGGGCACCACCTATGACTGAATGATATTATAACAAGGTTATAATATCAGTGATTTTAGAGTCAGTCAATAGGAAATATTAAATCAGTCTTTAATCATCCAGTAGTAAGTTCTACAGGTTGGGTCTGATTCCTCTGTAAAACCATACAAACCACAGATAACTTCATATGTTTAAAACATTTATTTAACTCAGTCAGGAGTTGAACGTTGTTGTTGTTGTTGTCCATTCGCCTGCTCCCGTTCTTTGTTCGGGGTCGCCACAGCAGATACAGCCAGATCCGCATCAGTATTTGGCACAAGTTTTATGCCAGATGCCCTTCCTGATGCAACTCCTGTTTTACCTGGAGAAACACACACAGCCGCTGGTATTCCAAAGAGGTCTCCCATCCAAGTACTAACCAGATCCTGCACTGCTTAGCTTCTGAGATCTGACAGGATCAGACTGACAGAGAGCAGACCGGCTGCTTCTCAGTCAGGAGTTGAATAACAGGACATATCACAGTAAGCACTTTGATGATAACAGAGTTCAATGAACAATTATTACATGACGTTTATCTAATTTGGTTTAGTTGCGGGAGTTTAAGAATGAATTCTGACCTAATCAGCAGGGGATTTACTTTGGTATTTATTAACGTGAGATATGGTTAGTGACAGGGAATAGAATTAAATAAAGCCACTCTGCTTATTTCTGATCCATCAAACCCAGGTCTTACTTGATGCACAGTGCAGATGGTCTCCATAAGGTGAGATGCTGGGAGCCGTCTTGTTCCAGTCGATGAATCGTCTGTCTGCACAGCTGCTTCAGGGATCTTAGCACAGGGACTCTGCCAGTCACCGCGCCCAGATTCGTTGGTTACCAGGGGCGCTTTCAGTTGTTATTCTGTGACTTGTGGTGGCGCTTCGAATCGCTGTCGTGGCTCAGCTGACCTGGATGTTTTTATCTCTGCAGCGCTTGTCATCTGGGATCATCCGAATAAAGGTTTGAGTGTCTTTATTCTCTATTCACCAAAAACAAAAAGTCGTCTTTCATTGTCATCTTTGGAAGCCAGGTCAAATCAAAACTCGATATAAAATAGTTAACTTTGTAAGAAAAATGTTCATGAGGTGAATTTGGAGTTCAAGAAGAAAAAAGTTTTAATTTGAAAAATCGTCAAAGGAAGTTAATTGCGCCTGCGCGTTTAACTTTACAAAAGTGGAGTAAACGTTTCTGTAGAAAAAGGAAAAAGTAATTTCTTGTTGAGCGCACAGACAAGAAATCAGTTCAGACAACACGTGGTTGCAAGACAAAGGGTCCTAAAAATTTGACGGCAAGGCTAGCGTCTCAAGACCCAAGGAAAAAGAAAGATGAAGAGCCAGAGGGTAAGAGAGGCTGAGGAGAAGAGAGCATGTTCCCCGGGGCACATGCTTTTAAAGGGTTAAAAGCTCCACCCCCAAGAATTCTGGGTACTGTAGTTTTTCTCTGTGATTCTTTGTCTAGTTTTATAACAAATTCATGACCATTTCTTAAATTCCCGCTTAAAACCAAACAAGTCCTGTATGATAACTCTTGTACATAATTTTCCTTGGAAATACACACACAACATAGTTATAGTATATGGGAAAAGTACACATGTGACAAACTCTCTACAATCTATGATCAGAGTAAAATACAGGATATATATAAATTCCATGTGTGGTTAAATGATCACGTTTGTTTCTTTTCTCCTGTTTTTTTCTTGTTACAACATAATAGTACAACTTTTAAACATGTAATCTTCACTTTATAACATTCATGAACTGGGCACATGTCCTTCCCCAATTTGCACAAATTTGTCACTCTTGTTCCACGGACTGTAAGAGTCCGGTTTTGTCATTTCATCATAAAATGTGAAATCTGTCAATCTGAGGTCGATTTTAACTAGAAAAACTGTATTGTGGTCTCCAACTTGATGGCGATTCTTCTGTGGTATGGACTTATTGGAATTGTGCTGTAAAGACACAGTTTTTGGACTTTGGGAAAAGTATATCTTTCTGGGGTCTATGTTTTTAGATGAAAAAGGAGGTGCTCACCATCTGGTTTTGGGAGCTGATAAGAAGCCCAAGACTCCGTGAGGAATGTACTTGAAAGAGTCTTAAATCCTCCTTGGATTCTCCTGGCCTGGGAAATTTCATATTCTGAAGTGAAGCAATTATAATGTCATGTAATTCACAGTGACCAAAATTTAACTGATAAACAAGCAAGGGCTCCTTTAAAACTCTGAGTTACAGTTCTGTTGTGATGTGGGGCCAGAGTGGAGGCCCACCGGGGTGTCTCCAAAGCTTATCTCCAGATGGAACCAGGAATTTCCCAGTTAGGAGTGAAAACACAACAGTCTCTGTCATCAGTTCAAAACCTCAGGTTTTTGTTGAGAAAGCATTCATGCATTTATATAATTAGGGCAAATTGAGGCCATATGTGCTACAGCACAAAGATTAATGAAAAGCCTAATCTTTTTTTATGGCATTAAAATTCCTGAAAAGCCTAATCTTTTGTTTTTGGCACAAAGATTACTGAAAAGTCTAATCTTTTGTTTATGGCACAAATATTTTGTTTACGGCACAAAGATTACTGAAAACCCTAATCTTTTGTTTACGACATAAAGATTACTGATAAACCTAATCTTTTGTTTATGGCACAAAGATTACTGAAAAGGCTAATCTTTTGTTTATGGCGCAAAGATTACTGAAAAGCCTAATCTTTATTTAAGGCACAAAGATTACTGATAAATCTAACCTTTTGTTTATGGCACAAGGATTACCGATAAACCTAATCTTTTGTTTATGGCACAAAGATTACTGAAAAGTCTAATCTTTTGTTTATGGCACAAATATTACTGAAAAGTCTAATATTTTGTTTATGGCACAATTGTTTATGGCACAAAAATGACTGAAAAGCCTAATCTTTTGTTTATGGCACAAAGATTACTGAAAAGCCAAATCTTTTTGAAAGGTACAAAGATTAGTGATAAATCTAACCTTTTGTTTCCGGCAAAAGGATTACCGATAAACCTAATTTTTTGTTTATGGCACAAAGATTACTGAAAAGCCGAATCTTTTGTTTACGGCATAAAGATTACTGAAAAGCCTAATCTTTTGTTTATGGCACAAAGATTACTGAAAAACCTAATCTTTTATTTAAGGCACAAAAATTACTGATAAACCTAATATTTTGTTTATGGCACAAAGATTACTGAAAAGTCTAATCTTTTGTTTATGGCACAAATATTTTGTTTACGGCACAAAGATTACTGAAAACCCTAATCTTTTGTTTACGGCATAAAGATTACTGATAAACCTAATCTTTTGTTTATGGCACAAAGATTACTGAAAAGGCTAATCTTTTGTTTATGGCGCAAAGATTACTGAAAAGCCTAATCTTTATTTAAGGCACAAAGATTACTGATAAATCTAACCTTTTGTTTATGGCACAAGGATTACCGATAAACCTAATCTTTTGTTTATGGCACAAAGATTACTGAAATGTCTAATCTTTTGTTTATGGCACAAATATTACTGAAAAGTCTAATATTTTGTTTATGGCACAATTGTTTATGGCACAAAAATGACTGAAAAGTCTAATCTTTTGTTTATGGCACAAATATTACTGAAAAGTCTAATATTTTGTTTATGGCACAATTGTTTATGGCACAAAAATGACTGAAAAGCCTAATCTTTTGTTTATGGCACAAAGATTACTGAAAAGCCAAATCTTTTTGAAAGGTACAAAGATTAGTGATAAATCTAACCTTTTGTTTCCGGCAAAATGATTACCGATAAACCTAATCTTTTGTTTATGGCACAAAGATTACTGAAAAGCCGAATCTTTTGTTTACGGCATAAAGATTACTGAAAAGCCTAATCTTTTGTTTATGGCACAAAGATTACTGAAAAACCTAATCTTTTATTTAAGGCACAAAAATTACTGATAAACCTAATATTTTGTTTATGGCACAAAGATTACTGATAAACCTAATCTTCTGTTTATGGCACAAAGATTACTGCAAAACCTAATCTTTTATTTAAGGCACAAAAATTACTGATACACCTAATATTTTGTTTACGGCATAAAGATTACTGATAAACCTAATCTTTTGTTTACGGCACAAAGATTACTGAAAAGTCTAATCTTTTGTTTATGGCACAAATAATTTGTTTATGGCACAAAGATTACTGAAAAGCCTAATCTTTTGTTTACGGCATGAAGATTACTGAAAAGCCTAATCTTTTGTTTACGGCATAAAGATTATTGAAAAACCCTATCTCTGTTTTCGGTACAAAGATACTGAAACCTATCTTTTGTTTATGGTACAAAAATACTGAAACCTAGGAAAATAACATGCCAGAATATTTTCCACTTCTTTCAGTTGGTTTGAGACAGGACTGAGATCAAAGTACACTTTGATGATGAACTTTAAACATAAAGTGCATTTGTCAAAAATTTTAACAAATTACTTCTCACCTGATCAGATGAACAGTTGACTTCTTTGAATGGAGTTGAATCAATCAGTTTTTTTTCCTCCTGGATGTCACACAGTCCTGTAGTCTCTGTTCATCCATTTTGGTGGTGCACATAAATATTTGTTTCATGTTATTAAGCAATCTGAAAATTGTTTTAATGTAATTATGTCTCAGGGAGTAAATCTTAATTTTATTTCATGGAACTGCAGGGGCTTGCAGCGCCTCCAGAAAGTCAAACAAGTTATGAACAAATTGAAAGAGCTAGACTCCAAAATCGTGTTTCTGCAGGAAACTCATATTGTTGATGATGATATTCTTAAGGTGAGGAGGAGGTGGAGGGGCAGTGTGTTTACGGCACCATTTACGTCTCAATCTAGGGGGGTGATGATATTAGTTCATGAGTCAGTCCCCTTAAAAATTAAAATATTATTAAAGACAAAAGGGGAAGATATTTGATTGTTCAAGGCATACTTCTATCAGAAAATCTCAATTTAACTAATATTTATGGTCCTAATGTGGATGACAATAATTTTATAGTGATCTTTTTCTTACTCTTTCTACCTTTCAGGGCTCTCACATAATTGGAGCAGATTGGAACGTTGCATTATCCCCACATTTGGATCGGTCAACTGGTTTAGATCAATCACATAATAACTGTAGAATCACAATCCTTAGATTTATGAAAGAACTTCAGCTGGTAGATATATGGAGGGAAAGGAATTTGAATGCTAAAACATACTCTAGTTACTCTGGTACATTTAAAACTTACTCAAGAATAGACTTTTTCCTAGTATCTACAACATTACAATTCAAAATTCAAGATTGCTCTTACGATAACATTGTGATTTCAGTTCACGCTCCATGCCGCTTGGTTTATAAGGATACTAAACTTAGAAGAGACCCTCCAAGGTGGCATTTTCAGCATAAATGGTTGCAGGATAAAGATTTGTTAAAGTATTTAGAGAAACACATTGATGATTTTTTTCAAATCAATACAATGCAAACATCAGCGTGTACTAAATGGGAAGCATTTAAGGCATTCCTCAGAGGCCATATAATTAGCTATATAGGATCCAAATCCCAAAAAAAATAAAGAAATTAGGTTACAGTTGGAAAATAAAATGAAAGTACTTCAAAGCAAAATTAGCAGCGGCCCAAACCCACAATTGGAGAAGGAATTACTGATTATGAGGGCCGAATATGACAAACACTCCTCTCTAAGGGCAGCATCTAGCCTCTTACGACTAAAACAATCCTTTTATGAACAAGGGGAAAACGCTGGAAAATGTTTTGCTTGGCAAATAAAACAATTGGAGTCAAAAACACCTATTATATCTATCGAATCAGATGGAAAAAATATATCTGACCCCGAGGAAATTAATGGAGCCTTTAAGGCTTATTACGAGGAGTTGTATAAAGCACAAACAAATATAAAAGTAGAAGATATAAGTGCATTTCTTAGTAAATTAAATATTCCTAAAATTTCAAGTGAAGATGGACATGACTTAAATTCAGAAATTACTAAAAATGAACTAGAGCAGGCCATAGACCACATGAGATTTGGGAAGAGGCCAGGACCAGATGGTCTTCCAATTGATTTGTATAAAAATTCAAGGATAAATTAATAAGCCCTTTATTAGATATGTTTAAGGAAGTATTCCAATCAAACTCTTTCCCTCCCTCAATGAATACAGCTATGATTACTCTTTTAAAAAAAGCAGGTATACCCCCAAATAAGTGTGGAAATTTAAGACCTATAAGCTTATTAAATTCTGATATAAAAATACTTACTAAAGTTTTAGCCAGAAGACTCCAAAACATTTTGCCAAAGTAATTGATTGGGATCAAAATGGATGTATTATAGGCAGAGAGGGTTTCCACAATGTGAGGAGATTACTGAATATACTGTTATGTGTCGGACGCGGTCGGAGCACCGACCCAGCGTTTGACAGGACCCAGCATAAAATAAGCAGAGCACGGTTCAAAGGATAACACATTTTAATGAAAGTGAGTGAAGTGATAAACAACTAAAAAGTCCGTGGTCTGGTGAGGTGGAAACACGGCGCGCTCTCAGCAGCGCAAACGGTCCGGAGCCACAGCAGTTCGGACCCAGGGACCCCGCCGACACCCCCAGGTGGCCGCGACAAACCAAGTCTGTGAAGAAAGAAAACATGAGGTGAGTCCAACACTCTCCACACAGAGAGACACAGCTCAAAGGTGCACACAATCAGCAAACACTTCCTGGCTTAAATATATATATCAGCTTCTCACCCTGCAGGCACGGAACAACTCAGTTCAAATCTCCACTGCAGCAGAAGCTGATTAGACAATTAGCATAACGTGACAGCTCAATACAACAAGGTGTGAGGGACACCAAATCTACTGTCATTACTTCATAAAAGTCACCAAAACCAAATTACCTCAGGAAGTGTGCTGAAGAGCGTGAGACCTCACCCAATCCTCCTTCACAGACTGTGGCATCAAACCTGGAGTGGTCTCTGCGTCCGTAATGGTGAGATTGTTCTCCCGACGCCGATCTCACACGTCTGCTCACAAGGTCGAGTCTCTGGGAATCACACACTGTGCATTCAAGGTTTAAGTGCAGCAATCTCTGATCAAGACAGATACACCACAGCTGTGAGTCCTGATGACCTGCACGTGATAACAAGCCTCAGGTGTTCAGGGTGAGGTCCTAATACTCAGCCACTCAGTCCTGAATGCATACCACCTGGTGGGAGAAACAGAAAAACAAAAACCAAGCCAGCCAAACACCCCAGCACACAACATATACTTCACTATAACAAAGATGCAGCAGATACTGCTCTTCTATCTATTGATGCTGAAAAGGCATTCGATAGAGTGGAGTGGGTGTATCTTTTTCAAGTGCTGCAAAAATTACTGTATAAAAATCTTTCTGCTGAAATAATTAGTAATAGGAATATTTCTAAACCAATAATGATCAGCAGAGGCTGTAGACAGGGGTGTCCACTTTCACCCCTGCTCATTCTTGCAATTGAACCGCTGGCAATTGCAATAAGATCACACACTCAAATTGCTGGGATTTCATTGGGACCAACAGAACATAAAATCACTTTATTCGCCAACGATGTTATCAATTTTTTTGTCAATGTTGCAACGATCAATAGCAATCCTTTTGGAAATAATTATGTCATTTAGTAATATTTCAGGTTATAACATTAACTGAAACAAGTCTTCTATACTGTTACTGAATGCTTATGAGAGAGCCAACCCACTTCCAGAAGTATTACAATTTAATGTAACAACACAGTTTGAGTATTTAGGAATACAAATTTTACCAGACCTAAAACATTTAGTTGAGACTAATTACAATCTTGTATTGACTGATGTAAATAATTCAATTGAGAGATGGATGCCGATAGTAACAACTTTGATTGGAAGAATTAATGTGCTGAAAATGAATATACAACCCCTGGCAAAAATTATGGAATCACCGGCCTCGGAGGATGTTCATTCAGTTGTTTAATTTTGTAGAAAAAAAGCAGATCACAGACATGACACAAAACTAAAGTCATTTCAAATGGCAACTTTCTGGCTTTAAGAAACACTATAAGAAATCAAGAAAAAAGATTGTGGCAGTCAGTAACTGTTACTTTTTTAGACCAAGCAGAGGAAAAAAATATGGAATCACTCAATTCTGAGGAAAAAATTATGGAATCACCCTGTAAATTTTCATCCCCAAAACTAACACCTGCATCAAATCACATCTGCTCGTTGATATTGACCCTATGCCATGACATTGACCCTATGTGTCTTTTTGCAAGGAATGCTTTCACAGTTTTTGCTCTATGGCAAGATGCATTATCATCTTGAAAAATGATTTCATCATCCCCAAACATCCTTTCAATTGTCCAAAATATCAATGTAAACTTGTGCATTTATTGATGATGTAATGACAGCCATCTCCCCAGTGCCTTTACCTGACATGCAGCCCCATATCATCAATGACTGTGGAAATTTACATGTTCTCTTCAGGCAGTCATCTTTATAAATCCCATTGGAACGGCACCAAACAAAAGTTCCAGCATCATCACCTTGCCCAATGCAGATTCGAGATTCATCACTGAATATGACTTTCATCCAGTCATCCACAGTCCACGATTGCTTTTCCTTAGCCCATTGTAACCTCGTTTTTTTTCTGTTTAGGTGTTAATGATGGCTTTCGTTTAGCTTTTCTGTATGTAAATCCCATTTCCTTTAGGCGGTTTCTTACAGTTCGGTGACAGACGTTGACTCCAGTTTCCTCCCATTCGTTCCTCATTTGTTTTGTTGTGCATTTTTCGATTTTTGAGACATATTGCTTTAAGTTTTCTGTCTTGACGCTTTGATGTCTTCCTTGGTCTACCAGTATGTTTGCCTTTAACAACCTTCCCATGTTGTTTGTATTTGGTACAGAGTTTAGACACAGCTGACTGTGAACAACCACCATCTTTTGCAACATTGCGTGATGATTTACCCTCTTTTAAGAGTTTGATAATCCTCTCCTTTGTTTCAATTGACATCTCTCGTGTTGGAGCCATGATTCATGTCAGTCCACTTGGTGCAACAGCTCTCCAAGGTGTGATCACTCCTTTTTAGATGCAGACTAACGAGCAGATCTAATTTGATGCAGGTGTTAGTTTTGGGGATGAAAATGTACAGGGTGATTCCATAATTTATTCCTCAGAATTGAGTGATTCCATATTTTTTTTTCCCTCTGCTTGGTCTAAAAAAGTAACCATTACTGACTGCCACAATCTTTTTTTCTTGATTTCTTATAGTGTTTCTTAAAGCCAGAAAGTTGCCATTTGAAATGACTTTAGTTTTGTGTCATGTCTGTGATCTGCTTTTTTTCTACAAAATTAAACAACTGAATGAACATCCTCTGAGGCCGGTGATTCCATAATTTTTGCCAGGGGTTGTACTCCCTAAGCTACTTTATTTATTTCAAAATCTTCCTCTACCACCTCCTCCTGACCTCTTTTCACAAATGAAAAAAATTATAATAAGGTTTATATAGAATAACAGAAAGTCCAGACTGTGTTTGTCCTTGCTTTATGTTCCCTATGACCGTGGAGGCTTGAAATGCCTAAATTTTCAGTTGTATTATTGGGCCACACAGTTGAGGTGTATGATGTTCTACTACACAAACCATCACCCACATTGGGTAGATATGGAAAGTCAAGGATTAAATCTGCCACTCCCCTCTTACTTATATTCAAATACAATGACACAACTATTAAAACAAATAAAAAATGCAATTCTTCGAAACACAGTTAAAGTGTGGCAAGATGTACAAATTTTTTTGTGAGAATCAACCAGTTTATCTCAATTTAGTCCAATATGGGGCAATCAACTATTTATACCAGGCAGAGCAGACTCAACATTTAAATCATGGAAGGACAAAGGACTTGCAACAATTCAAGATCTCTACAAGCCAAAATCTGATACATTAATGAGCTTCATGGAACTACAACATAGATTTCATATAAGTAATAAACATTTCTTTAAATATCTCCAGCTCAGAAGCTTCATAAGATCAAGACAAGAAAATGCAACAACCAAACCTATCAAATCCGTTTTGGAAGAAACAATAGTAAAAGACAGTCAGAAAAAAGGATTAATATCTAAATTGTACACTTTGCTAATTTCTGAAGCAGATGAAAGTTCACGTGGAAGACTTGATGCTTGGAGGGAAGATCTGTCTCTACAGATATCTGAGGAAGACTGGCAATCCGCATGTGTTTTAGCACAAACCCGATCTATCAATATACGGCTGCGACTAATTCAATACAAATGGTTAATGCGAATCTGTATCACGCCAGTAGATCTTAACAGGTACAACAAAAATATTCCTGATGTGTGCTCAAAATGTGCAGACCATAGAGGAACATTAGTCCATTACATGTGGCATTGTAGTCATATTGCACTGTTCTGGGGTGAGATAAGAGATGTCCTGGGAAAAATAATTTCTAAGCAAATAATATTAGATCCCAAATTATTTTTAATGGGGGTATATCCAGAAAAACACAAATACACTAAAAGTGAACGGATATTTATAGACTTAAGTATTTTGATTGCTAAAAAATGCATATCACTGCTTTGGAAAAGAACTCATAGACCAACTGTCAGTCAGTGGATACGACAGATGCTTTCAACCCTTCCCTTACAAAAAAATTCATACACTCTCAAGGGCAAACAGGAGATTTTTGAAAATGTTTGGAATCCTTTCATATTGTATGTTAAAGATTTAAAACTATTGGAGGATGATTCAAAGGACTAAAAGAGACTGTAACCCTGGGATGTATAAGTTTTTGCAAAATTGTTTTGTTAAAACACATTATTGTCAGTAAATGCAATAGATTGCATAGACTTGATATATGCACCATGTTCGTTGTTTGTTTTGTGATTGTTAAACTATGTACAAAATATTAATAAAAATATTTTGGCAAAAAAAAAAAAATACCTGTAATCTGAATACGTCTTTTTTTCTGTAACTGTAGCGGAATACAGTTACCTTTTTTGTATCCTAATTACGTAACGCCGTTACATGTATTCCGTTACTCCCCAAGCCTGGCAGAAACACAATCAAACCAGGTGCGCACAAACGAACTTCCAGACACAGGTAGGGGAGGGCATGTACACTCCACACTGCCACATCTACCTCCCACCTTTATATCGTCGTCCCGACGATGAAAGGTCAACACCAAGGCCTAAAGATAGCAACATGAAGATTTGAAGTTTGCTCCAGAACACTAGCAACCCACTCAGCAGCCTGATTACTACCCAGCGGCTGAGGAAGCCGATATATATTTGAATGTTGGCCAGCCGTAGAATGAGTGGTTCGGCGCAATGCCTGAGCACTGCTGCTCGGCTGGTCAACATCAACGGAAGACGATGGTTCAAATGACTGTGTTAGAGCAGGTGCTCCAATCCGATTGCGATCTGTCACAGACAAGGCGGGGGTTACTAAGGGAACAGGAGAAACTACAGGCCGGTGAGATTCTGAAACCAAGAGCAACGCTTCACTATCAGAGGAACAAGAGTCCTCAAGTGAGGCTGCCTCTGGTACAGAGGAAGGTGGAGCTTGATCACCCTCCAAAGGTCCCAAGACAGCTTTCAACATGTCACAATGCCCATTCCGGACCTTATGCAAGTTCTCAACAGGAGCCACGGTATAAACTGCACCCTCTCCAGATGGAATGCTCACCATCTGATGGACCACAGAATTCCACAGATCCCTCACATACACCCGCTGACCTACCGACAGCAGTGCATACAGCACACGTTGATCATGGCGCTCTTTCCTACGATTCACAGGTACAAGAAGCCATTCCCGAGCGCAACCAAAAGCAACCCTAAGTTCTCTTGGTGCTCAGCCACCCAGCCTTGCTCCTCACCTGATCTAGGTTCCTCAATCCTCCCTAAGAGGAAGTCAATAGGAAGCCTTGGCTCTTGGCCAAACATCAAATAATATGGAGACTCTCCTGTACTCTGATGTGGTGTGGTGTTGCAACAAAAGAGGACTTGAGGCAAGGAAGAAGCCCAATCCTGCTTCTGCGGCAATGGCAATGTCCGCAGCATATTATGAAGAGTGCAATTAAAGCGTTCCCATTGCCCATTGCCGGCTGGATGATAGGGCGTACGGGATTTTTCCACACCGTACAGCAAGCAAAGTTGCTGAATCAAGGCACTCTCAAAACTACGTCCCTGATCAGAGTGCAGGCAACCTGGAACGCCAAACTTATAGAACCACTCTGAGACCAACACATGGGCCACAATGGAAGATCTTTGATCACGTGTTGGAACAGCCACACTAAATTTACTGATCTCATTGGGCCGCAAGGAGAGCAGGTGACCCATTTAGCTGTGTGACGGTGAACCAGCATCCTTTGCTACTTGGCACTGCTCGTTATTCCTAGACCCAATCTCTTATATCATTGAACATGCCTGGCCAATAGCACCGTTGATGGACCAACTCTGTAGTCCGTTCCATGCCCTGATGACCATGTTGCTGATGAAGAAGATTTAAGGTTTCATGCCTTAGAGAAGCTGGTAAAAGTAGCTGAAGAAATTCTTCCCCACCATCAGAATGGTAAGCCCGCCGGAAAAGGACCCCATCTTGCTCCACAACCCTTTTACGCTGGCGAAGCAAGAACAAAGCACATTTCGAGAGACGCTGCCTCTCTGCAGCAGAAGGTTGAATTCTCTGCTGCAAAAATACTAGAACCTCTTTTAACAGAGGATCGTTCTCCTGTAGAGACCTAAGGTCAGAAGAGGAATGGCCTGGGAGGGCAAAAACCAGAGACTGAGAGGCAGCCTCAACCGGATGTAACAGTGGACCATGCTGCAAGGCTAAAGGGGCTGCAGTACCAGGCAATTGTTGAACCAAGGCTTCAGAGCCTGAATATTGCCGGGATAAGGCGTCAGCATTTGTGTTACTTCAACCCGAACGGTACCTGATTTCAAAATCAAAAGCAGCCAGCTGAGCAGCCTATCGGTGCTCCGTAGCCCCCAAGTTTGCGGTCTGGAGATGACTCCGTGGATTATTGTCAGTGTACACTGTGCACTTGTGATCCAACAAGTATTCACGGAACTTCTCCGTCATGGCCCACTTGAGCGCTAAGAATTCTAACTTCATGGAGCTGTAGGTTGTCATGTTGCACTCAGTGGGCCGCAACCCCCTGCTGGCATAGGCCACCGGTCTTACTCCACTATCAGTCTCTTGGGAAAGGACAGTTCCCAGCCCACTATAACTACCGTCCACTTCCAAAATAAACGGCTTAGAAAAATCTGCAAAAGCTAGAATGGGCGCAGACACTAGCTTAGCCTTTAATGCCTGGAACGCCTGCTCACACTGCAGAGTCCATACCGCCTCTAAAGCTTTGCCCGAACCCTTTTTGGACTTTGTACCTGCCAGTTCAGCCACCAACCGGTGTAGAGGGCCCGCCAACCTGGCAAATCCCTCCACAAACCGGCAGTAGTAGCTGGCAAAGCCCAGGAACGAACGCAGCTCTGAGGTATTGGTAGGACGCTCCCATTGAGACACAGCTTTGATCTTTTCGGGGTCCGTCAACACCCCTTGGTCCGAGATGACATGGCCCAAGTACCCCACCTTACGCTGGAAAAATGAGCACGTTTCGAGCCGCGCCTTCAGGCCTTCTGTGTTAAGCCGACCAAGCACCATCTCCAGACGCTGAAGATGTTGTCCAACAGGGGAGGAGTAGACCATGATATCATCAAGGTACAACAAAAGAGACTGACCTTGCTGGTCACCAAACATCCTCTGCATCAGCCGCTGGAAGGTGCTTGGGGCATTACACAAGCCAAAAGGCATGCGGTTAAACTCAAAAAGGCCAAAAGGGGTACAAAAGGCCATTTTAGGATGATCTGCCTCAGTCACAGGGACCTGGTTGTAACCACTGGCTAGATAGAGTGTGGAAAACCAGACAGCGCCGGACAATGCATCCAGCATCTCCTCGATCCGAGGCAAAGGGAAAGCATCTTTCCGCGTTCTACTGTTAAGCAGACGGTAATCTATGCAAAGGCATAAGCCACCATCCTTCTTTCTCACCAGTACAATTGGTGAAGCGTATGGACTACTGCTTTCCCGAATGATTTGAGACTCCAGCAGCTGATTTATGTGCGCCTTAACTGCCTCATATTCAGAAGGCGGGATACGACGATACCTCTGGCGAATCAGAACAGAGGTATGTCATATGATAAAAGAGTCATACATCCCAAGTTGTTTTCATGCTGGGCAAAGACTGACTCATAACATTGTAATAATGACTTCACCTTCTCCTGATCCTGAGCTCCAAAGGCAGATAGTTCCAGAGACTCTATTCTATCAGGCACAGAGGTCAAAACAACCTGAGAATTTATAGAAGCCAACAGGGTTCTATCCTCAGTCACACCAGTTGGCAAGCTCACAATCTGCGCCACACCCAGACTACCAAGTGTGGTCCCTGGGTAAAGCAGGGCGGCCTTTGTCCCCACATTAACCACAGGGATATATGCAGTCCCTCGAACCACTCTCACTAGGCATGGGGAGACAAGTAAGCCCACGGCTAACCCAGTCTCTGGTGGCTCTAACAAAATACTCTCTCCATCAAACTCCTCTGAACAAGTGGAAGCCACCAACTTCATGGTACCTCCAGGCACCCGCACCACTCATCTGCCCTGGACCTTTACTGTACTAGTTGTCAAATCCTCATCTGGACCCGCCTCATGGCATTTCTGTAGCACAATGATGACCGATTTAGCAGCCTCTGAAACAGCCGGTGTATTAAAAGAGATGAACCAAGTGCAGTAAAAAGTGCACCATAACAATGCTTGATAACATTCATCCCCAAAACACCAGGGACTGACGAAGCAGCACCAGGGGGGTCCCTAACCACTAAAATGCCACAGTGCTGAATAACCATAGCACACAGCTCGACATCAAGTTCTAAGTAGCCAATGTAAGGAATTGCCAGCCCATTTGCTGCTCTAAGCTGAATCCAATTACAGGAACGGAGGTGGTCCTGACCCCATGTTGCAAAATGCTTCATAAACAAACTTTCTGTGCTGGTAGAAACCATGGAACCAGTGTCCACCAAACATGAGACCAAAATACCCCCGACTGACACATCTATATTTGGACATTGCGCAATCAGTCTGCTAGCAGTATCCAACTGTGAGCCTAAGGGTTCCCCACCTAACCTATGGCTCAAAAGCTCAGTGGGCTCTAGTTTCCCGGTGGCCAGTCTGATTTAACAGGCCTAACAGTTCCTGAACCCGGATTATCATGCCTGGGTTGATGTCGATTAAAGACCCGAGAACGGGTGCAGTTCCTAGCATAGTGTCCTGATTGCCGACACCTACGACAAATTAATGGAAATGAACCTGAGCTAGTCTCTAAGGGATAAGGGGCCTTTATACAACAGTTTGAGTACGTTTATTCAACTGTTCTTGCTGCTGCTTTAATATGTCTATAAGCTCTCATAAGCCAGGCCCTGGTGGCTCACCCTGCTTATTTGACTGGACACTGCCTTGCACGCCACACTGAAGGCCAAGAGCTGAGGGAACAGAATAACTATGGCCTCTAGCACCACCTAGTAGGCCTTCGCGCTCCCACCTCATCGCCTCAGCACGAAGCGCCATCAATTTGATGTCTGGCTGCCTACGAACAAGTTGTTTCAGCTCACAACGCAATGCACTATCAAGAACACGTTCAGTAAATTGGTCTCGAAGCAATACCTCCACATTAGGGATACCACCTGGTGTTGCTGTCTACCCCGAGCCATCAAAGACATTAAAGCTAGTGAAAACTCCTGAAGGCTCTCACCCTCAAGTTGGTGCGGAGCAAAGAAATCTTGCTGCAAAGTGATGTAAGATTGATGACATCCATAAAGCTCCTTCAGAATGGCAAGAATTTTATCAGAGTCCCCACGTTCAGCAAGTGGATGGAACTTGATTTTCTGTTTGGCTTCTCCTTCCAAATGGTCGAAGATGAACAAAGCACGGTCAGCAGCGGCCATATGTCGAACACGCATGCATGCCTCAACCTCATCTGCCCACTCAGTTATCCCAAGCCCAGTCCTTCCATTAAACATAGAGCACCTATGGTCCCGAGGTACAACCACAAACCACTCTGTTACAGCAGGGAGAGGGGACACTGTATTTATTGTTGAACCAGAAGGCTGAGAGGCACCCCCATCTGGGTCCAAAGAAACCATACGCTCAAGACGGAGTTGCTCGTTATCTGCTTGAAGCTGTGAAACAAGATCTTTTAACTGCTGCAATTCCACCTCCATGTCAACTGAGGAAAAACGCCAAAAGGCTCCAAAAAAGAAAAAGATCCTGAAAATTTGGGTCCTACCCCCACCTCCGCTGTTCTGGATACTTTTTTTTTTTTTTTTTAAATCTAACAATTTAAACCACCAATACTACTAACAAAATTGAAAGTCTCTGCCCCCTTAATTTCCTGGTAATCCTGCCAACAACGCCAAGATGTGGCATGAGCGAGCAATATAGCCCTCAGGTCAGAGGTCTGGTATTGATTAACAAAGTTGCTGACAGCGCCACCTAGGGTAGGCCTAGGACCCTGCACAAGTCAGACACACGTTTGTTTTTACCTTTTTTAATTAAGGGGAGCAGAGACAAAAAGGATTAACTATAAAAATATATACTTTATTTATTTCCAACCTTAATTTGCTCAAATCACCCCATTTACAAAGATTAAAAACACATTATAAGTGAAAAAGCAGTAAACCCAAAATAAACTCAATAAAATTTACAAAACACACATCCACACACAAAAAAAGAAACATGCAAATGAACCAAACACCAGTATGTTACAGTTAAAAACACATTAAATCCTTAGGGCGATAGTAAGAGGAAAAAAAAAAAAACACTCAGTAAAATAAATTACAGGTATGGAATAAATATAGATCATAAAGCCAGCACGCAATATTTTTTTTTTCCCACCCACGTCTGGCTTTAAAATCCCTACAATGTCCATGCAACGTTTAAATCATTACCGGACTGTTAATAGAATCCAGTTTGGTCATCCAGTATCCAGAATCCAGAAGAGCAGCAGCGAGAGGAGTTACGCAAAGTGTGGCCAGTATCTGAATTATTGAGCCGACGCAGCTGTCCCCAGCAGCCACCGCGGGAGGTGCAGCCTGGTCCCGCAGTAAGAAGCCGCACCGGTCTGCTCAAGACCCCAGTGGAGGTGAACTCCCAGCCTCCAGACAACGTGCGTAAAAGCGCGCAAAGCACCACACCCACATCAGACGTTGGTGGCCCTAACACGCCCGCGAACAGCGGCATCTATTAGCCGCAGTGGTGCTCGGAGTAAAGCAACACTCCAAGCTACTAATAAAGAGTCACACAAAACTCCAGAGAGTAAAAAAATGATGAACGCACACAGTCACCACAGCGTGTAAAGCCACTCCAACGCTGCCTCACGGAAGAGACCAGGACAAAAAGAAGCTCAGAACCACAAAATAGCTCTGAATTTATATCCCCGGCTCCAAACAAACACAATGACGACCCAGGTACGTGCAGAAACACAATCAAACCAGGTGCGCACAAACGAACTTCCAGACACAGGCAGGGGAGGGCATGTACGCTCCACACACGGATGGCACGCTTTATCAAGTTTTGGTTCCAAGATGGTCGAGGATCAGCGCTCCTCATCAGCATCTACAACTATTCATTGCTCTAATGCAGTCGAGTAGATGGATGGATGGATGGATGGATGGATGGATGGATGGATGGATGGATGGATGGATGGATGGATGGATGGATGGATAGATAGATAGATAGATAGATAGATAGATAGATAGATAGATAGATAGATAGATAGATAGATAGATAGATAGATAGATAGATAGATAGATAGATAGATAGATAGATAGATAGATAGATAGATAGATAGATAGATAGATAGATAGATAGATACGCGCCTGGCTGAAATGGCTGCATTATACAGCCTGATAGCGCGAGGGACAAACGAGTTCTTCAGTCTCTCAGTGGAAATCCTCACTGAGAGGAATCTGTTGCTCACGGTGCTTTTCTGGTGAGAGAAGACCGAGTTCAGTGGGTGGTTCTGATTGGACAGGATCGCCCTGATCTTGGAGAGTGTCCTGTGCTCCACCACCTTCTCCACAGAGTCCCAACCCAGGTAGGCACACTTCTTCAGTTCCAGACCTTGGTTCCATGAGAGTGCATCAAAGTCTTCTGCAACAGTTCCTGACTCTGAGGCAGTCCAGAACCAGCATGCCTCATGTACTCCTCCAGCAGTTCCCAGTTACAAGGTAGCCAATGTTCAATGCAACTCATTAGCATTATTTCTTGACTCAGACGTTGTCGACAATCCATCCTTGGTGGTGGTGCTGGCAGGAGGAGGAGGTGGTACTGTCATTAATCACATTTTGGGTTATAGTCTGTTGTCATTATTTTATTGTTCTGACCTGATTCTACATTCTACTGTGTCTCATTTGAGGTTTTATTATGCTTTTTGTTCATTTAATACTGTACATTGTCTACTTTTTAAGTGTCTTTTTGTTCTTGTTGGATTTCAAAGTGCGTGTTCCAGGTGCTCCAGTTGGCTGGGCTGCAACCCTTTGTGGTCTCTCAGGACAAGTTTATGGATTCTGATGATGAGAAGAGGGGATTTTAATTACTACCACGAACGAAGTTGGAGGAGGTCATGTTTTCGCCACTTTGTTGATTTGTCTGTTGTCGTTCGTGAACAGCCTCGAGCCCACAATGTTTCATATCGCTATCACATTTTTACTGAAGATTCATATCCTGATAGGCAAGAAGTGATTCAGTTTTCAACGTCGAAGGTCAAAGTCAGGGAAAATCTTGGAAAAACCCCTTTAACATTGAACAAATTTTCAAAAATTCATACCTCTGTCAAAAAAGATCAAATTTCTTTCATATTTCCAAGCATTATGTAGGATGGTATGCGTTATCAACTGACAAATTTTGATCCGGATATGATATGGATTACAGATTTTGTGGCCATTGAAAAAACCCATTTAATGTATGTTTTACATTTTATCTTACAACCCCAATTCCAGTGAAGTTGGGATGTTGTGTGAAATGTAAATAAAAACAAGACTACAATGATTTGCAAATCCTCTTCAACATATATTCAACTGAATACACCACAAAGACAAGATATGTAATGTTCAAACTGATATACTTTTTTGTTTTTGTGCAAATATTTGTTCATTTTCAAATCGATGCCTGGAACACATTTCAAAAAAGCTGTTACAGTGGCAACAAAAGACTGGGAAAGTTGATGAATGCTCAAAGAACACCTGTTTGGAACATTCCATAGGTGAACAGGTTAATTGGAAACAGGTGAGTGTCATGATTGGGTATAAAACGGCTCAGCCGTTCACAAGCAAAGATGGGGCGAGGATCACCACTTTGTGAACAACTGCGTGAAAAAATAATCCAACAGTTTAAGAACAATGTTTGTCAATGTTTAATTGCAAGGGATTTAGGGATTCCATCATCTACAGTCCATAATATAATCAGAAGGTTCAGAGAATCTGGATAACTTTCTACACATAAGCAGCAAGTCCAAAAAACCAACATTGCATGCCTGTGACCTTCGATCCCTCAGGCAGCACTGCATTAAAAACCGACCTCACTGTGTAAAGGATCTTACCGTGTGGGCTCAGGAACACTTCAGAAAACCATTGTCAGTTAACACAGTTCGTAACTACATCTACAAGTGCAAGTTAAAACTCTATCATGCGAAGCCATACATCAACAACATCCAGAAATGCCGCCTAACTGCCTTCTCTTGGCCCGAGGTCATTTGAAATGGACAGACACAAAGTGGAAAAGTGTGCTGTGGTCTGATGAGTCCACATTTCAAATTGTTTTTGGAAATCATAGACATCGGGACAAAAGAGGAAAAAGACCATCGAGATTGTTACCAGCGCAAAGTTCAAAAGCCGGCATCTGTGATGGTATGGGAGTGTGTTAGTGCCCATGGCATGGGCAACTTACACAGATGTGTAGAAAATGTGTGGCGCATTATGAAGCGCAAAATACGACAACGGAGACCCCGGACTGTTGAACAACTGAAGTCGTACATGAAGCAAGAATAGGAAAGAATTCCACCTACAAAGCTTCAACAATTAGTATCTTCAGTTCCCAAACGCTTATTGAGTGTTGTTAGAAGGAAAGGTGATGTAACACAATGGTAAACATACCACTGTCCAGTGGTGAGCACAGATAACCAAAAAATTAACTTCGATAACAGAGAATAACTAAAAAGTTATCTTTGATAAAGATAAAACAATAAACCACCCAAAAATGTATCAGAAG